>NW_027593755.1:0-27504 GCF_964213995.1 Mustelus asterias | reverse complement strand
TGAACTAATTTCCACTTCACCAAACTCACTACAGGGAGGGCACTAAATCATTAATTCCCACCATGGGGCTGGGTTTGGTGGGGCTGAGGGGGGTCTCAATCACCATTGGTTCCCTGGGGAATGCCTGATGGTACCTAATGCCCGTCAGGTGTGATAGTGTCCACCCTCAAGCCCTCACTGTCACTGAGCTCCCTGTCAGCTGGAGCTCTCACTCACAGGAGCTGCTGGCCAGTTAGAGGCTGGCAGTTACTTATTGGCGCTGGTGCCAGTGGGAGCATTGGCAGCTGGTGGCTGTTCACCCATCAGAGGGCCAGGAACATTGTGGGACCCCAGACCAAACGTGCAGGAAGGTGGGCTGGGGGGGGGTTACAGGTTGGAGGGCATGGGAGGGGAGCAGGGTGTGTTGGGTCCAAAAGTAGGGTTGTCAGCTACCCCTCTTTCCCAATGCTGGCTCCATCGCCGTAGCCATCAAGCAGGTGCTGCCATTTACCTGTGGGCAAGGGAAGACATCAGCTGTTGGACCAATCGGCCCCGGTCAGGCTGAGAGGAATCAGGGCTATTGCTGGATGCTCCCAGCTGCAGGGGCTTTGTGAGGCATGTGGCCAGAAGCCTTCCTCAGCAGGAAAGGGTTCCACTTGCTGAATGTTTAATTTGTCTACGGCCCTGGAACTGTACTGGGAGGACCCTGGAGCTGCACTGGGAGGACCTGGAGCTGCACTGGGAGGACCCTGGAGCTGCATTGGGAGGACCTGGAGCTGCACTGGGAGGACCCAGGAGCTTCACTGGGAGGACCTGGAGCTGCACTGGGAGGACCCAGGAGCTTCACTGGGAGGACCTGGAGCTGCACTGGGTGGACCCTGGAGCTGCACTGGGAGGATCCTGGAGCTGCACTGGGAGGGCCTGGAGCTGCACTGGGAGGACCTGGAGTTGCACTGGGAGGACCTGGAGCTGCACTGGGAGGACCTGGAGCTGCACTGGGAGGACCTGGAGCTGCACTGGGAGGACCTGGAGCTGCACTGGGAGGACCTGGAGCTGCACTGGGAGGACCTGGAGCTGCACTGGGAGGGCCTGGAGCTGCACTGGGAGGACCTGGAGTTGCACTGGGAGGACCCTGGAGCTGCACTGAGAGGACCTGGAGTTGCACTGGGAGGATCCTGGAGCTGCACTGGGAGGACCCTGGAGCTGCACTGGGCGGACCGTGGAGCTGCACTGGGAGGATCCTGGAGCTGCACTGGGAGGGCCTGGAGCTGCACTGGGAGGACCTGGAGTTGCACTGGGAGGATCCTGGAGCTGCACTGGGAGGACCCTGGAGCTGCACTGGGCGGACCGTGGAGCTGCACTGGGAGGATCCTGGAGCTGCACTGGGTGGACCCTGGAGCTGCACTGGGTGGACCCTGGAGCTGCACTGGGAGGACCTGGAGCTGCACTGAGAGGACCTGGAGCTGCACTGGGAGGACCTGGAGCTGCACTGGGAGGACCCAGGAGCTGCACTGGGAGGACCCAGGAGCTGCACTGGGAGGACCTGGAGCTGCACTGGGAGGACCTGGAGCTGCACTGGGTGGACACTGGAGCTGCACTGGGAGGACCCTGGAGCTGCACTGGGAGGACACTGGAGCTGCACTGGGAAGACATTGGAGCTGCACTGGGAGGACCCTGGAGCTGCACTGGGTGGACCTGGAGCTGCACTGGGAGGACCCTGGAGCTGCACTGGGAGGACCTGGAGCTGCACTGGGAGGACCTGGAGCTGCACTGGGAGGACCCTGGAGCTGCACTGGGTGGACCTGGAGCTGCACTGGGAGGACCTGGAGCTGCACTGGGAGGACCTGGAGCTGCACTGGGAGGATCCTGGAGCTGCACTGGGAGGACCTGGAGCTGCACTGGGAGGACCTGGAGCTGCACTGGGAGGATCCTGGAGCTGCACTGGGAGGACCTGGAGCTGCACTGGGCGGACCCTGGAGCTGCACTGGGAGGATCCTGGAGCTGCACTGGGAGGATCCTGGAGCTGCACTGGGAGGACCTGGAGCTGCACTGGGAGGATCCTGGAGCTGCACTGGGAGGACCTGGAGCTGCACTGGGAGGACCTGGAGCTGCACTGGGAGGATCCTGGAGCTGCACTGGGAGGACCTGGAGCTGCACTGGGCGGACCCTGGAGCTGCACTGGGAGGATCCTGGAGCTGCACTGGGAGGACCTGGAGCTGCACTGGGAGGACCTGGAGCTGCACTGGGAGGATCCTGGAGCTGCACTGGGAGGATCCTGGAGCTGCACTGGGCGGACCCTGGAGCTGCACTGGGTGGACCTGGAGCTGCACTGGGAGGACCTGGAGCTGCACTGGGAGGACCTGGAGCTGCACTGGGAGGACCCTGGAGCTGCACTGGGTGGACCTGGAGCTGCACTGGGAGGACCTGGAGCTGTTGTGCTGCACATTTCTCACCAGACCCGGGTTAGAAGTCTGATGCTGGGGAAGTAAAAATCTAGGCCGGCTGCAAGTAAAAATGAACAGAGTGCTTCTGTCACTCCACACAAACACTGAATCATTCTTTCTAGAACCTTCCTGATCCTCAACATGAAACTGACTAACCTGTAATTGTCAGCCGCCCCACCCCTCTGTCCCCCAAGCCCCCCCCGCCCCCCCGTAACCCCACCCCACCAACCCCCCTGTTCCTCCCTCCCTGCCCCCTCCTTCCTTCCCCCCTCCCCGCCCCCACCCCCTCCCCCTCTCCCAGCCCCCCGCCCCCTCCCACTCCCCGCCCACCCCTCCCCGCACCCCCTCCCCTCTCCCTCTCCCCCTCCCACATCCCCACCTCCCTCCCCCTCCCTGCCCGCCGCCCCCTCCCTGCCCACCCTTCCCCGCTCCCCTCCCCTCCCCACCTTCCCTCCCCCCTTCCCCCTCTCCACCCCCTTCCCCTCCCCACCCCCTCCCCACCCCCTCCCCTTCCCCCTCCCTTCTCTCCCTGCCCCCTCCCTGCTGCCCCCCTGACCCCTGCCCCGCTCAGCCCCCCTCTGCCTCCCCCACTCCCCCAGTAGCCCACCCACTAACAAAACCTTTTCCCTCCAAACCACAGCCGCCCCCCGCACCCCCCCCTCCCACCCACGACAAAACAGAATCTGACTTTGCAACAGACACAAAACCTCCCCAGCCAAGAACCCCCCCACCCCTCCCCCCCCCCAAAAAACAACTCTCCAACACACACACACCACTTGGACATCCATCCCAGCCCCCGGAAACACATAAACACCTACCTAGCAACCCCCTCCTCCTAACACACACCACCTCAACAACCACCTCCCCCCGCCAACCACCTAAAATACAACAGAAGCAGACCATCACCCTGTTTCCCTTTGTTCTTTCCCCCCCCCCCCTGCCCCCCCCCCCCCACTCCTCCTCTTCTGCCACATTGGGGTATCCCTCGCACACCGCCCCACACAAGAAAAACTAACGCAGATAATAATATATAATTTTTAAGAAGAAAACGGCCCAGGAGGCAAGAAGACAACAAGCCACAAGATAAAGGTAAGGCATCACTGGGAGCAACAAGGGCTGGTCCTGAGCCCAAAGAAAAGTGGCAGAGCACGAAGAAAAGGGGACATGTCCTCTCTCTGTCCGACCTCCCCCCAAAAAATCTCCCCTCCCTGCCCCTCCCTGCCACCCCTCCCTGCTCCCTCCTTCCTGTTCCCCTCCCTTCCCCTGCCCACCCCTCCCTGCTCCCCCTCCCTGCCCGCCTCACCCTTCCCTGCCTCCTCCCCCCTCCCTCCTCTACTGACTGTAAACTCCACAATATCTATTCTGCCTGCCCTCTGGATTCTGCCTGAATGGGATGATTTGTACCAGCCTTTCTAGTGCCTTCACTTTCTTTAACCTCACCCAGTATCGGGACAATGTCTTTGTTTGCAGTAGCCTTGGCAAAGTCCAATATAAAATCCTCCTTCCGTATCTCAGCCTTCCACCTATAGCTATAGATTTCCACTAGTTGCCCCGCATCGACTGCGCTCTCTGTTTTTTTATCTTTAACACACCTGTTGAGGTTATCATTGTTATTCTCACACTGACTCCTGGATTCTCTCATTACCTTTTTCCCGGGTATTATTAAATTGACATCTGTTTCTGTTTTATCCTACTCTCTTAACTCCTTCAGAGATCTGTGTCTTTCGAGACAGAAGTCGGAGTAGCGATAGAGAGAAGGATACATTAGAATAAGAATGGAAACAGAGAGATGGAGACAGAGAGAGAGAAAGAGAGATAGAGAGACGGAGACAGAGAGAGAGATGGAGACAGAGAGAGAGAAGGAGAGAGAGACAGAGAGAGAGACAAAGAGAGAGAGAGACAGAGAGAGAGAGAGAGCCAGAGAGAGAGACAGAGAAAGAGAGAGACAGAAACAGAGAGAGAAAGACAGAGAGGGAGAGACAGAGAGAGAGAGAGAGACAGAGACAGTGACAGAGAGGGAGAGAGAGACAGAGAAAGAGAGAGAGAGAGAGAGAGATAGAAATGGAGACAGATAGAGAGAGGGAGAGAGAGAGATGGAGAGAGAGAGAGAGAGCAGGATGGAGAGAAAGAGGGGGGGATGGAGAGAGAGAGAGGGATGGAGAGAGAGGGGGATGGAGGGGGGGGAATGGAGAGAGCGAGAGGGGGAATGGAGAGAGAGAAAAGAGGGTTGGAGAGAGAGAGGGGGATGGAGAGAGGGGGAATGGAGAGAGAGATCGAGAGAGGGATGTGGATAGAGATCGAGAGAGGGATGGAGATAGAGATCGAGAGAAGGATGGAGACAGAGATTGAGAGAGGCATGGAGATAGAGAGAGGGATGAAGAAACAGATAAAGAGAGATGGAGACGCAGATAGAGAGAGATGGAGACAATAACGAATGTGAGGTTGAATTGAGTAGATTTTCCTGGGCTGAGCTGATCACTGTGTCCTTACCTGAAGTGAGTCTTGCTGAGCAGTGATATACAGTGAGGCAGTACACAGCACACAGTATGGAGAAAGCTTCCATACTCTCCGAGTCTTTACACTGCTTTAACCCAGGAACTGCCTGCATTTATAGACCCTGAATCCACACAGACACCTCCCAGCCCATTCCTTTGAAAGAACTTTCCACATATTTGAGTAAAATGTTAAACAAACAAACCTCAACAGTTTATTTAACCCAAATGTCAAACTCTCGGCAAACCTCACTCACATTGTACACAGTAGCTGGTTTGATAACACAGCACATTAACTATCAGACTGAGCTGCTTCTTTCACTGCGTGTTAATGGCAACTCCCCCCCCCCCACTGTCTTGTTCCCCTTGTCCTGTATTATTCTCCAAAATACTCTTTCCTTCGATGTGGCACTGGGCTGTGGGTCAGTGAGATTACAGCAGAAAATGCTGGAAAATGCTCGGCAGGCCTGGCAGCTTCTGTGGAGAGTGAAACAAAGTTAATGTTTCCAGTCTGCGACCGTTCACCAGCCAATTTCAAATTATAATCAGTTTTAATCAAGTGTAGTGAGGGTGTTGAGTAGGTAAGTGACGGGATGGAGAGAGGAGGAGACATCAAACGGCCAATGGTTTGAGTGTAGGAGCTGACTGTTCCCTGCTGGTCTGGTGGTTAGGATTCGGCACCCTCGCTGCTGTGGCCTGGCTTCGATTCTCGGTCAGGGAAGCTAACTTTCTGCTGCATGCACAATGGGCCAAATGGCCTCCCTCTGCACTGTGACAATTCCATGTTTCTGTAAAGGGACAAAGTAAAGGAACAAAAGACGTGTCCAGGTGTGAAAGAAAATAAGGGGAAAATGAGAGGGAAAAACACAAGCCAGTCAAGCAGAAACATGAAGCAAAATGGGGGCCCTCAACAGTTTAGTGTTGAATCTAGAAGGCTGTAAAGTGTCCAATCGAAAGATAAGGAGCTGTCCCTCAAGCTTGCATCGATCTTCATTTGAGGCCAAGGACAGGGATCAGAGTGTGATCAAACTGGATCGATCCTCACAGACTGAGTGAAGAGTTCTACAAAGTGGTCACCAAGTTTGCAGTCGACAGGGGAGACCACATGGTGAACAAACTAAACTAACCTGAAAGAAGTACAAATAAATCACTGTTTCCCCTGCAAGGAGAGGCTCTGGGGTTTTGGACAGTGAGGAGAGAGAGCAGATAAAGGCAATGTGCTGTATGTCCTCTACTTACATGGGGAAGTGCCATGGGAAAGTGTTAATAGGGATGACTGAGGGGCAGAGTATGGTGTGGAGGATGGAACACTCCCTTCGGAATGCTGACCGCGATGGTGTTAGGGACCAGATCAGAAACTCCAAGGTATGTTCTGAAGTTAGACTAGACGCCAACTCGGTTTGATTTTGGCATTGGGGTGGCAGGTGGCACAGTGGTTCGCACTGCAGCCTCAGCGCCAGGGACCCGGGTTCAATTCCGGCCTCGGGTAACTGTCTGTGCAGAGTTTGCATGTTCTCTCCGTGTCTGTGTGGGTTTCCTCTGGGTGCTCAGGTTTCCTCCCGCACTCCAAAGATGTGTGGGTTAGGTGGATTGGCCATACTAAATTGACCCTAGTATTGGGAGCCTAGCTAGAGTAAGTGTATGGGGATAGTGCCTTGGTGGTCACTGCAGACTCAATGGGCCAAATGGCCTCCCTCTGCACCGTAGGATTCTATGATTCTATGATTCTATGATTGGTCTGAGGATAAAGTGTTTCCCTCCAGGTATGATTCTATTGACCCACGAGGAAGCTTTTATCAAAACAAACTCTATTTATCACTACAGTTTAGTTATAATAAAAAAGAATGAGCAAACTTTTCCCAACTGAATTACTTAAACATGACTTGGTATAATTCTCAACTGCCACTCTGTCTCTATTAGTTCCAATTGAAGCAATATTCCTCATAGACATAAACCCCTCTTCAAAATCATTTAGCAAACAACAGGCTTACATGCTTGTATGCGGGCTACTAATCCTCCAGACTCCAGAACACCTCTAGAGAGAGAAAGACCTCTTTTCTAACAGGCCCCAAACTAAGGTCTCCAGACAGAGAGAGAGAGAGAAAAGAGCTCCTTCTCACTGCAGACCCAAGTAGAAAACGAAAGCAGGTTTTCCCTGTAAGCTTAGTTCCACCCATTCACCTGCTGTCCCTTGTCAGTCAAACCCTACCCTGAAACCGCAGGGGACAACCCAAAAAAAAACAAAACTGCATTAGCTCAGATTAAAACAAAAACCCCAATATCTAGGATCAATTATGCATCTGTATTCTCAACATGTGGGCTGCCTGGAGTAGACAGATCGGCACCGTAAACCAGAGTTGAGTTTTAAACATATCTTTCACAAGAAACATGACACAAATACATTTCTTAAAGACACAGTGTCATCACAATGCTGAGGGGAAGATGTGTTTGGTAGTAGTATCACACTTAAGTTTAAGTTCATTTATTAGTGTCACAAGTAGGCTTACATTAATGCTGCAATGAAGTTACTGTGAAAATCCCCTAGTTGCCACACTCCGGCGCCTGTTCGGGTACACTGAGGGAGAATTTAGCATGGCCAATGCACCTAACCAGCAAGTCTTTTGGACTGTGGGAAGAAACTGGAGCACCTGGAGGAAACCCACACAGAGACAGGGAGACAGTGACCCAAGCCGGGAATCGAACCTGGGTCCCTGGAGGTGGGCAGAACGGTTGAGGATGATCTGTGGAATCTGGAGGCTGGTTGGGTGAGAGGTAAGACAAGGTGAACCCTACGATTGTTCTGGGAGGGGATGGGATGGGGTGAGAATAGAGATAGGATGGGCACAGGTGAGGATCCTGTCCACATAGTGGGGGAACCCTGGGTTGAGGGAAAAGGACAACAAATCAGAATCAGTGGTGGGGAAGGTGACATCATCAGGACAAATGCAATGGAGCCAGAGAACCTGGGAGAATGGGATAGAGTCCTTAAGGGAAGTGAGGTGTGAGGAAGTGTAGTCATGGTAACCACAAAACTTAGAGTTGGTTCATAGTCTACAATGTGAGGTAATGCATTTTGGAAGGTCTAATACAGATAGGAAATATACAGCAAATGGCAGAACCCTTAGGAGTATTGATAGGCAAAGGGATCTGGGTGTACAGGTACACAGGTCACTGAAAGTGGCAATGCAGGTGGAGAAGTAGTCAAGAAGGCATACGGCATGCTTGCCTTCATCGGCCGGGGTATTAAGTTTAAAAATTGGCAAGTCATGTTGCCGCTTTATAGAACCTTAGTTAGGCCGCATTTGGAATATAGTGTTCAATTCTGGTCGCCACACTACCAGAAGGATGTGGAGGCTTTGGAGAGGGTACAGAAAAGATTTACCAGGATGTTGCCTGGTATGGAGGGTATTAGCTATGTGGAGAGGTTGGAGAAACTTGGTTTGTTCTCACTGGAGCGACGGAGCTTGAGGGGAGACCTGATAGAAGTCTACAAGATTATGAGGGGCATGGACAGAGTGGATAGTCAGAAGCTTTTTCCCAGGGTGGAAGAGTCAATTACAAGGGGGCATATGTTTAAGATGTGAGGGGCAAGTTTTAAAAGAGATGTACGAGGCAGATTTTTTACACAGAGTGGTGGGTGCCTGGAACTCGTTGCCGGGGGAGTAGTGGAAGCGGGTACGGTAGTGACGTTTAAGGGGCGTCTTGACAAGTACATGAATGAGATGGGAATAGAGGGATACGGTCCCCGGAAGGGTAGGGGGTTTTGGTTGAGTCGGGCAGCATGGTCGGTGCAGGCTTGGAGGGCCGAAGGGCCTGTTCCTGTGCTGTAATTTTCTTTGTTCTTTTGTTTGTTCTGAACGCTAAAATGGAGAAACAGAAAGAAGGAGAGGGAGGGCAGAGTTGGATCTGGGTGGCATGGGGGTGAGGGAAGCAAAGATTCCGGTTCCAATGAGGGGGAAACGATACCGAGACACTTACCAACATTACACAAATAGAGCTGAGAGATTGGCCGGAGAAACCCTGTTTTGTGGCCAATGAGCATAGCCGGGCAGCGCCAGAGACACCAGTGAAACTCTCCCACAATTTCAACTTCATCCCCGGATTCCTGGAAACAGTCTCTGCAGAATCTCAAAAACACAAACAACAAATATAATTATGCATTGTAGAATTGCAGTATTAAAGGTACACTTACAGATCTCTGCACTCACACTAATATAGAACTAAATCACCCAACAGAGGCTCGTATTCCCCGTTCCGATGTAGCTGGCCAGACCACTTCAATGTTCACTTAGAATCATAGAATCCCTCCAGTGCAGAAGGAGGCCATTCGGCCCATCGAGTCTGCACTGAGAACAATCCCACCCAGGCCCAATCCCACAACCCTACATATTTACCTCGCTAATCCCTCTAACCTACACATCCTGGCACACTAAGCGGCAATTTAGCATGACCAATCAACCGGGACTGTGGGAGGAAACCGGAGCATCCGGAGGAAACCCACAAGCTTGTAGCTTGGGGATTTTCTTTGCGAAGGTTAGCCTGCAGTTATCACTGACAATCTATTGAAGCATCAGTCCGTTTATACTCTTTCTCTTGGGCCTGAAAAATGGTTTGAGTCTACGGCAAGCTGCTGGCCATTGGTCACAGCGGTGGCAATCACCATCCGGCCATGTGTGAAGGCATGATCTTGTCTTGCGATGATCTCCACTTTTGTCAGATGCCTCATTGTATTATCGGCCTGACTTTGTAACTCTGTGGCCACAAATGCTTACATCTATGTCCCTGTCAGGCATTTCCAGGCATGTCTCAAAGCTGGCACACCAGCTAGACCATTTTCTCCATGATCCTCTGAATGAGAGCCTGATCCGGAAAGCAAACAGCTATAGAGGGTAGAAATAACGAAGAATGTTCCAAATAGCACACAAGGGGGTGACGTTTACAGAAAGAAGGCAGGTATCCAAAACAAAAACAGAACATTGCAGGGTGTGAATGGAACTGAAGTTCTTCAATGTGAGAATCGGAGTTTGTTCAACATTTTCTTTCATCTGGTAATTTAACCGAAAGCTTCAAGACTGATTTAATGAGTGAGTGTCTGGTGTGACACTGGGATCTGGGACAGTGTTTAGTGAGTGTGTGTCTGGTGTGGCACTGGGATATCGGTCAGTGTTTAGTGAGTGTGTGTCTGGTGTGGCACTGGGATATCGGTCAGTGTTTAGTGAGTGTGTGTTTGGTGTGTGCAAATGTGACGCCACTGTTTAAAAAAGGAGGTAGACAAAAGGCAGGTAACTATAGGCCGGTTAGCTTAACTTCTGTAGAGGGAAAATGCTTGAATCTATCATCAAGGAAGAAATAGCGAGACATCTGGATATAAATTGTCCCATTGGTAAGATGTAGCATGGGTTCATGAAGGGCAGGTCATGTTTGACTAATTTGGTGGAATTCTTTGAGAACATTACATATGCAGTGGTCAATGAGGAACCTGTGGATGTGGTGTATCTGGATTTCCAGAAGGCATTTGACAAGGTGTTGCACCAAAGACTGCTACATAAGATAAAGGTGCACAGTGTTTCGGGTAATGTATTAGCATGGATAGAGGATTGGTTAACGAACAGAAAGCAAAGAGTGGGTAAATGGGTGTTTTTCTGGTTGGCGATCAGTGACTAGTGGTGTGCCTCAGGGATCAGTGTTGAAACCGCAATTGTTTACAATTTACATAGATGATTTGGAGTTGGGGACCAATTGTAATGTGTCAAAATTCGCAGATGACACTAAGGTGGGTGGAAGATCAAAGTGTGCGGAGGACGCTGAAAGTCTGCAAAGGGATATAGATAGTCTAAGTGAGTGGGCAAGGGTTTGGCAGATGGAGTACAATGTTGGTAAATGTGAGGTCATCCATTTTGGCAGGAATAACAGCAAAATGGACTATTATTTAAATGGTAAAAAATTGCAGCATGCTGCTGTGCAGAGGGACCTGGGTGTCCTTGTGCAGGAATCTCAAGGAGTTGATTTGTAGGTGCAGCAGATAATTAAGAAGGTAAATGGAATTTTGTCCTTCTTTGCTAGAGGGATGGAGTTTAAAAACTGCGAGGTTATGTTGCAGCTGTATTAGGTGCTGGTGAGGCCACACCTGGAGTACTGTGTATAGTTTTGGTCTCCTTACTTGAGAAAGGATATACTGACACTGGAGGGGGTGCAGAGGAGATTCACTAGGTTGATTCTGGAGTTGAGAGGGTTGACTTATGAGGAGAGACTGAGTAGACTGGGGCTATACTCATTGGAATTCAGAAGAATGAGGGGAGATCTTATAGAAACATATAAGATTATGAATGGAATAGATAAGATAGAAGCAGGGAAGTTGTTTCCACTGGCAGGCGAAACTAGAACTAGGGGGCATGGCCTCAAAATAAGCGGAAGCAGATTTAGGACTGAGTTGAGGAGGAACTTCTTCACACAAAGGGTTGTGAATCTGTGGAATTCCCTGCCCAGTGAAGCAGTTGAGGCTACCTCATTGAATGTTTTTAAGGCAAGGAGAGATAAATTTTTGAACAGCAAAGGAATTAAGGGTTATGGTGAGCGAGCGGGTAAGTGGAGCTGAGTCCACAAAAAGATCAGCCATGATCTTATTGAATGGCGGAGCAGGCTCGAGGGGCCAGATGGCCGGCTCCTGCTCCTAGTTCTTATGTTCTTATGACACTGGTATATGACCAAGTGGTCTCCAAGTGGAGAGGATCTCCAAGAAGATCGCGCATATCGACACAGACATCAAGAAAAGTGTTTACCCCAGGCCAATGCCGGCATCTCCACATCACTTGTATATGAATCAGTGTTTAGTGAATGTGTGTGTCTGGTGTGTCACTGGGATATGGGTCGGTGTTTAGTGAGTGTGTGTCTGGTGTGTCACTGGGATATGGGTCGGTGTTTAGTGAGTGTGTGTCTGGTGTGTCACTGGGATATGGGTCGGTGTTTAGTGAGTGTGTGTCTGGTGTGACACTGGGATATGGATCAGTGTTTAGTGAGAGTGTGTCTGGTGTGACTCCGGGTAGTGGGTCGGTGATTAGTGAGTGTTTGTGTAGTGTAACACTGGGCTATGTGTCATTGTTTAGTGACTGTGCGTCTGGCGTGACACTGAGCCATTGGTCAGTGTTTAGTGAGTGTGTGTCTGGTGTAACACTCGGAAATAGGTCGGTGCTTTGTGAGTGTGTGTCTGGTGTGACACTGGGTTGTGGGGCGGTGTTTAGTGATTGTTTTTGTGGTGTGACACCGGGATATGGGTCAATGGTTATTGAGTGTGCGTCTGGCGTGACACTGGACTATGTGTCAGTGTTTAGCGAGTGTGTGTCTGGTCTGACACTGGGATATGTGTCAGTGTTTAGTGAGTGTGTGTTTGGTGTGACAGTCGGATATGCATCACTGTTTGGTGAGTGTGTGTCTGGTGTGTCACTGGTTAATGGGTCAGTGTTTAGTGAGTGTGTGTCTGGTGTGACACTGGGATATGGGTCAGTGTTTAGTGAGTGTGTGTCTGGTGTTAAACTGGGATATGGGACAGTGTTTAGTGAGTGTGTGTCTGGTGTGACACTGGGATATGGGTCAGTGTTTAGTGAGTGTGTGTCTGGTGTTAAACTGGGATATGGGACAGTGTTTAGTGAGTGTGTGTCTGGTGTGACACTGGGAGATGGGTCGGTGCTTTGTGAGTGTTGATCTGGTGTGTCACTGGGATGTGATTCAGTGCTGAGTAAATATGTGTCTGATGTGGCACTGAGATATATGTTGGTGTTTAGTGAGTGTGTGTCTGGTGTGACACTGGGAGATGGGTGAGATTTTAGTGAGTGTGTGTCTGGTGTGACACTGAGATATGGGACCGTGTTAAATGAGTGAGTGTCTGTTGTGTCTCTGGGATCTGGGTCAGTGTTTCTTGAGTGTGTGTCTGGTGTGACATTGTGATATCGGTGAGTGTTTCGTGTGTGTCTGGTGTGACACAGAGAGATGGGTCAGTGTTTTGTGAGCGTGTGTCTAGTGTGACACAGTTTAGTGTCTGTGTGTCTGATGTGTCACTGGGATATGGATCAGTGCTTAGCGAATGTGTGTCTGGTGTGACACTGGGATATGGGTCAGTGTTTAGTGAGTGTGTGTCTGGTGTAACACTGGGATGTGGATCAGTGTTTAGTGAGTGTGTGTCTGGTGTAACACTGGGATGTGGATCAGTGTTTAGTGAGTGTGTGTCTGGTGTGACACTGGGATGTGGATCAGTGTTTAGTGAGTGTGTGTCTGGTGTGACACTGGGATGTGGATCAGTGTTTAGTGAGTGTGTGTATGGTGTGACACTGGGATATGGGTTAGTGTTTCGTGAGTGTGTGTTTGGTGTGACACTGGGATATGCGTCTGTGTTTAGTGAGTGCGTGTATGGTGTGACACTGGGATGTGGATCAGTGTTTAGTGAGTGTGTGTATGGAGTGACACTGGGATGTGGATCAGTGTTTAGTGAGTGTGTGTTAGGTGTGACACTGGGATATGCGTCTGTGTTTAGTGAGTGTGTGTCTGGTGTGACACTGGGATGTGGATCAGTGTTTAGTGAGTGTGTGTATGGAGTGACACTGGGATATGGGTTAGTGTTTCGTGAGTGCGTGTTTGGTGTGACACTGGGATATGCGTCTGTGTTTAGTGAGTGTGTGTCTGGTGTGACACTGGGATGTGGATCAGTGTTTAGTGAGTGTGTGTATGGAGTGACACTGGGATATGGGTTAGTGTTTCGTGAGTGTGTGTCTGGTCTGACCCTTGGATATGCGTCAGTGTTTAGTGAGTGTGTGTTAGGTGTGACACTGGGATATGGGTTAGTGTTTCGTGAGTGTGTGTTTGGTGTGACACTGGGATGTGGATCAGTGTTTAGTGAGTGTGTGTCTGGTCTGACCTTTGGATATGCGTCAGTGTTTAGTGAGTGTGTGTTAGGTGTGACACTGGGATGTGGATCAGTGTTTAGTGAGTGTGTGTTTGGTGTGACACTGGGATGTGGATCAGTGTTTAGTGAGTGTGTGTCTGGTCTGACCCTTGGATATGCGTCAGTGTTTAGTGAGTGTGTGTCTGGTCTGACCCTTGGATATGCGTCAGTGTTTAGTGAGTGTGTGTTAGGTGTGACACTGGGATATGGATCAGTGTTTAGTGAGTGTGTGTTAGGTGTGACACTGGGATATGGATCAGTGTTTAGTGAGTGTGTGTTAGGTGTGACACTGGGATATGGATCAGTGTTTAGTGAGTGTGTGTCTGGTCTGACCCTTGGATATGCGTCAGTGTTTAGTGAGTGTGTGTTAGGTGTGACACTGGGATATGGATCAGTGTTTAGTGAGTGTGTGTTAGGTGTGACACTGGGATATGGATCAGTGTTTAGTGAGTGTGTGTCTGGTCTGACCCTTGGATATGCGTCAGTGTTTAGTGAGTGTGTGTTAGGTGTGACACTGGGATGTGGATCAGTGTTTAGTGAGTGTGTGTTAGGTGTGACACTGGGATATGGATCAGTGTTTAGTGAGTGTGTGTCTGGTCTGACCCTTGGATATGCGTCAGTGTTTAGTGAGTGTGTGTTAGGTGTGACACTGGGATGTGGATCAGTGTTTAGTGAGTGTGTGTTAGGTGTGACACTGGGATATGGATCAGTGTTTAGTGAGTGTGTGTTTGGTGTGACACTGGGATGTGGATCAGTGTTTAGTGAGTGTGTGTCTGGTGTGACACTGGGATGTGGATCAGTGTTTAGTGAGTGTGTGTATGGTGTGACACTGGGATATGGGTTAGTGTTTCGTGAGTGTGTGTTTGGTGTGACACTGGGATATGCGTCTGTGTTTAGTGAGTGCGTGTATGGTGTGACACTGGGATGTGGATCAGTGTTTAGTGAGTGTGTGTATGGAGTGACACTGGGATGTGGATCAGTGTTTAGTGAGTGTGTGTTAGGTGTGACACTGGGATATGCGTCTGTGTTTAGTGAGTGTGTGTCTGGTGTGACACTGGGATGTGGATCAGTGTTTAGTGAGTGTGTGTATGGAGTGACACTGGGATATGGGTTAGTGTTTCGTGAGTGCGTGTTTGGTGTGACACTGGGATATGCGTCTGTGTTTAGTGAGTGTGTGTCTGGTGTGACACTGGGATGTGGATCAGTGTTTAGTGAGTGTGTGTATGGAGTGACACTGGGATATGGGTTAGTGTTTCGTGAGTGTGTGTCTGGTCTGACCCTTGGATATGCGTCAGTGTTTAGTGAGTGTGTGTTAGGTGTGACACTGGGATATGGGTTAGTGTTTCGTGAGTGTGTGTTTGGTGTGACACTGGGATGTGGATCAGTGTTTAGTGAGTGTGTGTCTGGTCTGACCTTTGGATATGCGTCAGTGTTTAGTGAGTGTGTGTTAGGTGTGACACTGGGATGTGGATCAGTGTTTAGTGAGTGTGTGTTTGGTGTGACACTGGGATGTGGATCAGTGTTTAGTGAGTGTGTGTCTGGTCTGACCCTTGGATATGCGTCAGTGTTTAGTGAGTGTGTGTCTGGTCTGACCCTTGGATATGCGTCAGTGTTTAGTGAGTGTGTGTTAGGTGTGACACTGGGATATGGATCAGTGTTTAGTGAGTGTGTGTTAGGTGTGACACTGGGATATGGATCAGTGTTTAGTGAGTGTGTGTTAGGTGTGACACTGGGATATGGATCAGTGTTTAGTGAGTGTGTGTCTGGTCTGACCCTTGGATATGCGTCAGTGTTTAGTGAGTGTGTGTTAGGTGTGACACTGGGATATGGATCAGTGTTTAGTGAGTGTGTGTTAGGTGTGACACTGGGATATGGATCAGTGTTTAGTGAGTGTGTGTCTGGTCTGACCCTTGGATATGCGTCAGTGTTTAGTGAGTGTGTGTTAGGTGTGACACTGGGATGTGGATCAGTGTTTAGTGAGTGTGTGTTAGGTGTGACACTGGGATATGGATCAGTGTTTAGTGAGTGTGTGTCTGGTCTGACCCTTGGATATGCGTCAGTGTTTAGTGAGTGTGTGTTAGGTGTGACACTGGGATGTGGATCAGTGTTTAGTGAGTGTGTGTTAGGTGTGACACTGGGATATGGATCAGTGTTTAGTGAGTGTGTGTTTGGTGTGACACTGGGATGTGGATCAGTGTTTAGTGAGTGTGTGTCTGGTGTGACACTGGGATGTGGATCAGTGTTTAGTGAGTGTGTGTTTGGTGTGACACTGGGATGTGGATCAGTGTTTAGTGAGTGTGTGTTTGGTGTGACACTGGGATGTGGATCAGTGTTTAGTGAGTGTGTGTTTGGTGTGACACTGGGATGTGGATCAGTGTTTAGTGAGTGTGTGTCTGGTGTGACACTGGGATGTGGATCAGTGTTTAGTGAGTGTGTGTTTGGTGTGACACTGGGATGTGGATCAGTGTTTAGTGAGTGTGTGTTTGGTGTGACACTGGGATGTGGATCAGTGTTTAGTGAGTGTGTGTTTGGTGTGACACTGGGATGTGGATCAGTGTTTAGTGAGTGTGTGTTTGGTGTGACACTGGGATGTGGATCAGTGTTTAGTGAGTGTGTGTTTGGTGTGACACTGGGATGTGGATCAGTGATTAGTGAGTTTGTCTGGTGTGATATGGGTGAGTGTTTAGTGTGCCTGTGTCTGATGTGACATTGGGTCATTGGTCGGTATTTAGATGTGTGTGTCTGATGTAACGCTCGGAAATGGGTCGGTGCTTTATGAGCGTGGATCTGGTGTGACACTGGTATTTGATTCAGTGCTGAGTAAATGTGTGTCTGGTGTGACACTGCGATATGTGTCAGTGTTTAGTGAGTGTGTGTCTGGTGTGACTGGGTTATGGGTTGGTGTTTAGTGAGTGTTTGTGTGGTGTAACACTGGCATATGGATTAATGGTTTGTACGTTTGTGTCTGGTGTGACACTAGGCTATGTGTCAGTGTTTAGTGAGAGTGCGTCTGGCATTAAATTGGGATATTGGTCAATGTTCAGTCATATGGATCAGTGTTTAGTGAGTGTGTGCCCGGTGTAACACTGGGATATGGGTGAGATTTTAGTGAATGTGTGTCTGGTGTGACACTGGGATATGGGTGAGATTTTAGTGAATGTGTGTCTGGTGTGACACTGAGATATGGGACCGTGTTAAGTGAGTGAGTGTCTGTTGTGTCTCTGGGACTTGGGTCAGTGTTTCTTGAGTGTGTGTCTGGTGTGACACTGGGCACTGGTCAATGTTTCATGAGTGTGTGCCTAGTGTGACACTGGGATATGGGTCAGTGTTTAGTGAGTGTGTGTCTGGTGTGACATTGTGATATCGGTGAGTGTTTCGTGTGTGTCTGGTGTGACACAGAGAGATGGGTCAGTGTTTTGTGAGTGTGTGTCTAGTGTGACACTGTTTAGTGTCTGTGTGTCTGATGTGTCACTGGGATATGGATCAGTGCTTAGCGAGTGTGTGTCTGGTGTGACACTGGGATATGGGTTAGTGTTTCGTGAGTGTGTGTCTGGTGTGACACAGAGAGATGGGTCAGTGTTTTGTGAGTGTGTGTCTAGTGTGACACTGTTTAGTGTCTGTGTGTCTGATGTGTCACTGGGATATGGATCAGTGCTTAGCGAGTGTGTGTCTGGTGTGACACTGGGATATGGGTCAGTGTTTTGTGAGTGTGTGTCTGGTGTGACACTGGGATATGGGTCAGTGTTTAGTGAGTGTGTGTCTGGTGTGACACTGGGATCTGGGTCAGTGTTTCGTGAGTGTGTGTCTGGTGTGACACTGGGATATGCGTCTGTGTTTCGTGAGTGTGTGTCTAGTGTGACACTGGGATATGGGTCAGTATTTAGTGGGTTTTTGTCTGGTGTGACACTAAGCAGTGGGTCAGTGTTCAGTGAGAGTGTGTCTGATGTGACACTAGACTATGTGTCAGTGTTTTGTGAGTGTGTGTCTGCTGTGACACTGGGCTATGGGTCAGTGTTCAGTGAACGCGTGTCTGGTGTGACACTGGGATATGGATCAGTGCTTAGCGAGTGTGTGTCTGCTGTGACACTGGGCTATGGGTCAGTGTTCAGTGAACGCGTGTCTGGTGTGACACTGGGATATAGATCAGTGTTTAGTCAGTATTTGTCTGGTGTGACACTGGTTTATGGATTAGTGTTTCATGAGAATATTTCTGGTTTGACACAGGTCAGAGGGTCAGCCTTTAGTAAGTGTGTGTCCGGTCTGACATTGGGATATGAGTCAGTGTTCAGGGAATGTGTGTCTGATGTAACACCAGGCAGTGTGCCAGTGTTTAGTGAGTGTGTGTCTGGTGTGTCATAGGGATATGTGTGAGCTTTTAGTTAGTGTGTGCCTGGTGTGACACTAGGCAGTGGGTCAGTGTTCAGTGAGTGTGTGTCTGGTGTGACACTGGGATATGGATCAGTGTTTAGTGAGTGTGTGACTGGTGTAACACTGGGATATGGGTCAGTGTTCAGTGAGTGTGTGTCTGGTGTGACACTGGGATATGGATCAGTGTTTAGTGAGTGTGTGACTGGTGTAACACTGGGATATGGGTCAGTGTTCAGTGAGTGTGTGTCTGGTGTGACACTGGGATATGGATCAGTGTTTAGTGAGTGTGTGACTGGTGTAACACTGGGATATGGGTCAGTGTTCAGTGAGTGTGTGTCTGGTGTGACACTGGGATATGGATCAGTGTTTAGTGAGTGTGTGACTGGTGTAACACTGGGATATGGGTCAGTGTTTAGTGAGTGTGTGTTTGGTGTGACACTGGGATATGGGACCATTTTAAGTGAGTGAGTGTCTGTTGTGTCTCTGGGATTTGGGTCAGTGTTTCTTGAGTGTGTGCCTGGTGTGACACTGGGATATGGGTTAGTGTTGACTGAGTGTGTGTCTGGTGTGACATTGTGATATCGGTGAGTGTTTCGTGTGTGTCTGGTGTGACACAGAGAGATGGGTCAGTGTTTTGTGAGTGTGTGTCTAGTGTGACACTGTTTAGCGAGTGCGTGTCTGGTGTGTCACTGGGATATAGGTCATTGTTTAGTCAGTGTGTGTTTGGTGTGACCCTGGAATATGCGCCAGTGTTTCATGAGTGTGTATTTGATGTGATAGTTGGCTATGGGTCAGTGTATAGTGAATGTGTGTTTGATATGAGACTGTGATTATGGATCGGCATTTAGTGAATGTCTGTCTGGTGTGACACCGGGCAGTGGGTGAGTGTTTTGTGAGTGTGTGTCTGGGGTAACACTGGGCAGTGGGTCAGGATTTAAAGAGTGTTTGTCTGGTGTGACACTGGGATTTCGGTCAATGTTCATTGAGTGTGTGTCTGGTGTGGCACTGGGCAGTGGGTCAGTGTTCAGTGAGTGCGTGTCTTCTGTGACACTGGGATACAGAGCGTTGTTTATTGAGTGTGTGCCTGCTGTGACACTGGGCTATGTGTCAGTGTTTAGCGAGTGTGTGTCTGGTGTGACACTGGGCTATGTGACAGTGTTTAGCGAGTGTGTGCCTGCTGTGACACTAGGCAGTGGGTCAGTGCTTAGTGAGTGTGTGTCTGGTGTGACACTGGGGAATGGGTCAGTTTTTAGCGAGGCGTGTCTCTTGTGATAGTGGGATATGATTCAGTGTTTCGTGACTGTGTGTTTGATGTGATAGTGGGATGTGGGTCAGTGTTTTGTGAGTGTGTGTCTGGTGTGAAACTGGGATATTGCTGAGCCTTTAGTCAGTGTGTGGCTGGTGTGAAACTGGAATATGGGTCAGTGTTATAATGTCTCCTCTCTCTTCCTCTGATATCTGTCATCTCTTGTTAAGGGCAAAGCAGAAGCCTCATTGTAATTAATCTCAGTGTGTAATAGACACAAACAGCTCTGTTATACTCACCTTTCTGTCTGTGTGATGATCTGAGGTTCCCCTTGCCGATGACATTTTGGTTTATTCAGTGTAAAGGTGTCCTCTGAGTGCTGACATTTAATGTAACATTCTGACCATTCAGCTGACTCTGAAAAACCCACCATTGTAAATCAGGTCTCGGAGCTGTCGAAAGCATTGCAAAACCCAGAAACATTCATTGCAACGTGATAACTGATCTGTTTACCTCCGGATGCTGCACTCTGCCGTGTGTGAATAACCATGTACCCCATCACACTCACCACACACACACACACACACACACACTGTACACCATCCCACTCCCCACCCTCCACACTGTACCCCATAAACCCCCACACCACCTACCACACCCCCACCCACACACACACTGTACCTCATCCAACTCCCCACCCTCACACACTCACTGTACCTGTCACTCCTCCCCTAGCCAACACCACTCCCCACCCACCCCACCCTCACACACACTGTACCCCATCCAACTCCCCACCCTCACACACACTGTACCCCATCCCACTCCCCACCCTCACACACACACTGTACCCCATCCAACTCCCCACCCTCACACACACTGTACCCCATCCAACTCCCCACCCTCACACACACTGTACCCCATCCAACTCCCCACCCTCACACACACTGTACCCCATCCAACTCCCCATCCCCACACATACTGTAACCCATCCCACTCCCCACCCTCACACACACACTGTACCCCATCCCACTCCCCACCCTCACACACACACTGTACCCCATCCAACTCCCCATCCCCACACACACACACACACACTGTAACCCATCCCACTCCCCACCCTCACACACACACTGTAACCCATCCCACTCCCCACCCTCACACACACACTGTACCCCATCCCACTCCCCACCCTCACACACACACTGTACCCCATCCCACTCCCCACCCTCACACACACACACACACACACACACACACACTGTATCCCATCCCACTCCCCACCCTCACACACACACTGTACCCCATCCAACTCCCCATCCCCACACATACTGTAATCCATCCCACTCCCCACCCTCACACACACACTGTACCCTATCCAACTCCTCACCCTCACACACACACTGTACCCCATCCAACTCCCCACCCTCACACACACACTGTACCCCATCCAACTCCCCACCCTCACACACACACTGTACCCCATCCAACTCCCCACCCTCACACACACACTGTACCCCATCCAACTCCCCATCCCCACACATACTGTAACCCATCCCACTCCCCACCCTCACACACACTGTACCCAATCCAACTCCCCATCCCCACACACACTGTACCCCATCCAACTCCCCATCCCCACACATACTGTACCCCACCCCACTCCCCACCCTCACACACACACTGTACCCCATCCAACTCCCCATCCCCACACATACTGTAACCCATCCCACTCCCCACCCTCACACACACACTGTACCCTATCCAACTCCTCACCCTCACACACACACTGTACCCAATCCAACTCCCCACCCTCACACACACACTGTACCTGATCCTATTCCCCACCCTCACACACACACTGTACCTGATCCTATTCCCCACCCTCACACACACACTGTACCCAATCCAACTCTCCACCCTCACACACACACTGTACCCCATCAAACTCCCCACCCTCACACATACACACTGTACCCAATCCAACTCTCCACCCTCACACACACACTGTACCCCATCAAACTCCCCACCCTCACACATACACACTGTACCCCATCCAAATGCCCTCCCACACACACACTGTATCCCATCCAACTCCCCACCTTCACACACTCACACACACTGTACCCCATCCCGATCCCCACACTCACACACACACTATGTGCTCTATTCAACTCCCCACCCCCACACACTCACACACACTGTACCCCATCCAACTCCCCACACTCACACACGCACCATGTGCCCTATTCAACTCCCCACCCTCAGACACACACCCTACCCCATCCAACACCCAACCCTCACACAGACACTGTACCCCATCCAACTCCCCACCCTCACACATACACTGTACCCCATCCAACTCCCCACCCTCACACACACACTGTATCCCATCCAACTCCCCACCCTCACACACACACTGTACCCCATCCAACTCCCCACCCTCACACACACACTGTACCCCATCCAACTCCCCACCCTCACACACACACTGTACCCCATCCAATTCCCAACCCTGACACACACTGTACCCCATCCAACTCCCCACTGCCACACACACACACACACACACTGTACCCCATCCAACTCCCTACCCTCACATACACAATGTACTCCATCCAAATCCCTACCCTCACATAGACTGTACCCCATCCAACTCCCCACCCTCACACACACTCTGTATCCCATCCACCTCCCCACCCTCACACACACATTGTACCCCATCCAACTCCCTACCCTCACACACACACTGTATCCCATCCACCTCCCCACCCTCACACATACTGTACCCCATCCAACTCCCCACCCTCACACACACACTGTACCCCATCCAACTCCCCACCCTCACACACACACTGTACCCCATCCAACTCCCCACCCTCACACACACACTGTACCCCATCCAATTCCCAACCCTGACACACACTGTACCCCATCCAACTCCCCACTGCCACACACACACACACACACTGTACCCCATCCAACTCCCTACCCTCACATACACAATGTACTCCATCCAAATCCCTACCCTCACATAGACTGTACCCCATCCAACTCCCCACCCTCACACACACTCTGTATCCCATCCAACTCCCCACCCTCGCACACACTCTGTATCCCATCCAACTCCCTACCCTCACACACACACACACACACGCTGTGTTGAGAGTGACTGCCTTTTACCTGAAATCAAGATTTGATGGAGTTCGGCATTGAGCAGCCCTGGACAAGCTGAGGAAATGGGAACTGGGCTCACTCCTCCACTGCCCGCAGTGACCGCTAACACACACGATGGTTGTATTGTTGAAGGCAATTATCTTAATGCCAGGACTTTTAATGATGAATGCACAATATCAGCTCCGTTGATGCCTCAGGACAGAGTTGCTGCTTGTTGTAGCAGCACCAGGTACTGTCCCAGGGTATTTTTAACATTGGTAAGAAAACATAGACTTCAGCAACTTTCAAACTCTTACGTACAACTATGTACAACTATAGGCAGTGTTGATAAGCACTGGGTTCTTTCTAGAACCATCTCCTTCTGCGATCTCGTAACAGTGATCTATTGTTACTGATGATTTTTATTAGCCATTAACACAACAGCTCAGGATCTTTCATATTACATCTGTGTTCATATCTGGAATTAAGAATCTACCGATGACCATGAAACCATTGTCGTTTGTCGGGGAAACCCATCTGGTTCACTAATGTCCTTTAGGGAAGGAAATCTGCCATCCCTACCTGGTCTGGCCTACTTGTAACTCCAGAGCCACAGCAATGTGGTTGACTCTCAGCTGCCCTCGGGCAATTAGGGATGGGCAATAAATCTGGCCAACAGCGACACCCGTGTCCCACGAATGAATAAAAAAGTATGCAGCAAGTCCAGGACGATATCCAGGCGCGGGCTGACATGTGACTATTGACATTTATATGACATGAATGTCAGCCAATGACCATCTGAACGAGGTTCGCTTATCCAACACCTCGACAAATTCTGCTTTATCTGAACACCTCAATGTCACGACCATTTCTCGTGATGAAAAGGTAGATGCGTTCTGCATCTGATCTTCTAAACCTCCAAAACTCAAGAGACTGTGTGACAAAGACAAGCACAGGTGGAACGGTGTGAAAGCAAAGCACTGAGCTTTCCACCAGGGCAGGGAGTCTTGGCTGGGAATTACTCCTCAGGAAGAAGTGGGTTCCTGCCAGAGTCCTTGCAGAGACTGGACCCGTCTCTTACGCTGTCCAGACCTCGGATTATCTGGTGGAGACGTGCACACCAGTTACGGGCTGGAAAAACAGATCATAGGGTCATAGAATTCCTGCAGCGCAGAAGGCCATTTGGCCCATCCAGACCCTATTCCTATAACCCCACGTATTTACCCCGCTAATCCCCCTAACCTACGCATCTTGGGATACTAAGGGGTATCTAAGCTGCACATCTTTGGACTGTGGGAGGAAACTGGAGCACCGGGAGGAAACCCACGCAGACATGGAGAGAATGTGCAAACTCCACACAGACAGTGAGCCGAGGCCGTAATTGAACCTGGGTCACTGGCACTGTGAGACAGCAGTGCTAACCACTGTGCCACTGTGCCACCCAGATCCGGCAAGATTGGAGCCTGTTGAGAATTCCGGTTCAGATTTATTAGGATCAGGACTTTCCTACGATCCCGACAGCACCTGATGCCATCGAGGAAGCCAACATCTCAACCTCTGTTCAGGCGCAGAGACAACCTCTGGTTCCCATGACAACACCGGTTAAAGCAGCCACCATTGACATCAGTGTGAAGATGAAGATGCCAGAGATTTGCCGTTTACTGTTCTGTGAGTGATGGCCACGTGACCATTTGGATTTATAGTAGTGATTATCCCAGTGACTATTGTTCATGTTGAGCTTGTTTTGGGGATGTTCACATTAAGCAGGGTGGAAATGTGATATATTTGTCCTGTTTGGTTCACCGTAGAGCCCGGCTGTAGTAATGTATGCAAGGAAGTGATGCAATGTGATGTAGAGTGGGAAACGGAGAGGCAGGCGGTATTAGAGAGAACAACATCATGAAATTACATTCAGTTGTTCAGAGTCATTCTCCAAAAACACAACGCAACGAGAACACCACCACCTGGATATTCCCTCCAAGCCACGCACCATCCTGACTTGGAAATATATCACTGCTCCTTCACTGTCGCTGGGTCAAAATCCTGAAGTTCCCTCCCTAACAGCACTGTGGGTGTACCTACACCACATGGACTGCAGCGGGTTCAAGAAGGCAGCTCACCACCAACTTCTCAAAGGCAACTAGAGTTGGGCAACAAATGCTGGCCTAGCCAACAACACCCTCATCCCATGAGTGAATTTAAAAAAAACTGTTGACCCTTTCACATACAACGCACTCCGTCCAAATACAACTTTTCTTCTTCTTGGGCAGTCCGCTGGGATTGAGAATGACTTTCTTGCACTCCAGGTCCTGGGAAGGCCAATGCTGGATCCATGCCCTCTGCCAGGGGTGGGGCAGATAGTGTTTGGTGAGGTGAGTGCATGGAATGCTGGGAGTTTGGTCCGCTACTTCCACTGTTTGTGCTTGGCCTCTTCCTGGACTTGTCGGAGACGTTCAAACTGGTCGGCACCTTCGCCAATGTTTCTATTCGTGTACAGTTTGTGCACGAGATTCCTACAAATTGGTTGTGGGAGTTACGTTTGTTGCTGGGAGGGTGGGAGTGTTTGAGGAAGACCCTGAAATGTTTCCTCTGCCCTCCTGGTAACCGTTTGAGATGCCGGAGTTCAGAGTAGAGAGCTGGTTTTGGGAGTCTTGTATCTGGCATGTGAATGATGTGACTCATGTAACATAATGGATTAACCACAACCGGTGCCTCAATACTGGGGATGTTGGCTTGATATTGGAGTGCCTATCCTGCCATTGAAATTCAACTCACACACGCACACACGTGCACACGTACGCCCACGCGCGCACACGCGCACACACACCGTGGTTGTGTAACCTTGTCCTAGAATAAAGATGAATTGGTGGATTGAAGGTGAAGTCGTAACTATTGGAACAGACACATTTGACCATCGCCCTTGTAGAGTTCTAACCTCTCAGCTGACAGTATAACCATCGTCTTACATTGGGAAATGAGCTAAAAGTAGAAGTGAAGAAGAAAAAAAGAAAAGCAGAAGTATAGAGTTTGGAAAATGGAGATGTACAAAGGGGAACTGTGCAATCGAACACTCGGACATGGTTCGCACCAAACTTCCTCTTCATAATTCATTGGTGTGACTATTTGTTGCAAAATTATTTTGAATTTAATGTTAGTGTGAATATTATAAACTGCGAGATGGCTTCAGTGCCGCTGTTTGTTGTATGGTGAATGTTATACATTGTACCTGCTCAGAGTGGAGATACTGTCTAATCATTGTCATCGAGATAAGAAAGTTAAAGTAAAGTTTATTTATTAGTCACAAGTAAGGCTTACATTAACAGTGCAATGAAGCTACTGTGAAATTCCCCTAGTCGCCACACTCTGGTGCTTGTTCGGGTCAATGCATCTAACTCGCATGTCTGAGATGCCGCTGTTATTGGACAGGACACAGTGCAGTGACTGAGTCCCAATCTGTGGTGGATCGACAGTTTAAATAGAATCTGTGTTTGTAGTTTCATTGCCCTGGCTGGTTTACCACATGTGTTGTCACGTTGATATAAATACTCACTCAGATTTGGGCTATGGAATGTCAGAACTGCTAATGGAGGGTGTAATGTCAGATAGGACGTGGGGGCCTGTGATTAACCTCTTGCAAAGCAGAGTCCAGGAGATCTTTGAGTGTGCCATACTTGGACTTAGTTCCGTCATAAAGATCACCCACTCCTATCAGTGAGATCATCCAGCTCGTGCCTCAGTCTGGGTGTCACTGAAACCCCAGCTATACTTTTGGATGTCTGGACTTGGTTATTCCAATGTACTCATGGCCACCTAGATAACTTTCAGCTTTTCCAAATCTCTGCCGCCACTATCCCAATTCATGCCTCATGCCATTCTCCATTGCTCCAGTGCCTGCCGAGCCACATTGGCTTCTGGATCTGCAGTCTTCAACTCCAAATTTACATCCTTGTTGTCAAATTCCTCCGTGGCCTGGCCGCTCCTCACCTCTCGAATCTCCTCTTGCCCTCCAACTTCCCCCATCAGACTCTCTGCTCCTCTGTTTGCCTACTGCCTCCTCTTTAGCCATTGGCTCCACTCATCAAACCCCCAAGTTGAGAAATTCCATCCTTCCACCTCTCTGACTATCCCACTCCCTCTCACCCTCAACAACTCCCACCAAACCTCTTTGACTAAGTTTACGGTCCCGTCTCCTTGGTTTGATGCCCAGTTCTATCTGACTGCGTCTTGGTGAATGAAGCAGCTTGGGGTGTTTTGCTGTTAAAGGTTTTAATTTGATTCAATTTATTATTGTCACATGTACTGGGATACAGTGAAAAGTATTGTTTCTTGTGCTATACAGACAAAGCATACTGTTCATAAAGTACTTGGGGAGAAGGAAAGGAGAGAGGGCAGAATGTAGTGTCACAGTCATAGCTAGGGTGTAGAGTAAAAATCAACTTAATGCACGGTAAGTCCATTCAAAAGTCTGATGACAGTAGGGAAGAAGTTGTTTTTTAGTCAGTTGATACGTGGCCTCAGACTTTTGTATCTTTTCCCCGAGTGAAGAAGGTGGAAGAGAAAATGTCCGGTGTGCGTGGGGTCCTTGATTATGCTGGTTGCTTTGTGAGGCAGCAGGAAGTGTAGCAGTGTCAATGGGTGGGAGGCTGGTTTGAGTGATGGACTGGGCTAGGTTCATGACCCTTTGTAGTTTCTTGTGGCCTTGGACAGAGCAGGAGCCATACCAAGCTGTGATACAACCAGAAAGGATGCTTTCGATGATGCATCTGTAAAAGTTGGTGAGAGTTGTAGTGGACATGTCGAATTTCCTTAATCGCCTGAGAAAGTAAAAGTGTTGGTGGGCTTTCTTAACTATAGTGTCAGCATGAAAAGACAAGGAGTGCTTCAAAAATG
>NW_027593754.1:0-27544 GCF_964213995.1 Mustelus asterias | reverse complement strand
ATAACAATGACAACAGACTCACTGTTTCCAACGTCATCCACTCCTGATGTCGACTCTCGGAGTGCAAGTACTGGTTTCTCTTGAATTGGAGCTTACTGAGTGACGCTGTGCTGAATGACGGCAGTTTTTGTACACTGGACCCACACGCTATTAGCAAGGGTTTTGAATATAATTTTTCTGGCCCCACCTGCGATGTCCTCTTTCCTCGAGTCTCGGGGTTATCAGTGAGTAAGACGTTGAAGTGATAAGGTATGAATTTTCCCCAGTAAGAAGTCTCACAACACCTGGTTAAATTCCAACAGGTTTATCTGGAGTCACGAGCTTTCGGAGCGCTGCTCCTTCATCAGGTGAGTGGAGGTAGGTCCACAAACAAGACACATATAGACAGAGACAGAACTGTGAGATAATCACAGATTGGAATGTGAAGGATGGTTGGAATGTGAGTCCTTACAGGTAATCAAGTCTTTACAGGCACAGACAATGCGAGTGGCGAGAAGGTAAGCACAGGTTAAAGAGATGTGAATTGTCTGAAGCCAGGACAGTTAGTAGGATTTTGCAAGCCCAGGCAGTATGGTGGGGGTTACACGTAGTGTGACATGAACCCAAGATCCCAATTGAGGCCGTCCTCATGCGTGTGGTTCATGTCACACTATCTGTAACCCCCACCATGCTGCCTGGGTTTGCAGAATCTCACTAACTGTCCTGGCTTCAGACAATTCACATCTCTTTAGCCTGTGCTTAACCCTCTCTCCACTCACATTGTCTGCGCCTGTAAACCCAACTCTCCACTCACCTGATGAAAGAGCAGCGCTCCGAAAGCTTGTGCTCCAAAATAAATCTGTTGGACTTTAACCTGGTGTTGTGAGACTCCTTACTGTACTCATCCCAGTCCAATGCCGACAACTCCACACCATGAATTTTCCAGGCAGGTGATAGCTCAGTTTTCCTTGCAGTAACACTTGCTCCTAGTTTAACCTCCTTCAGTCCGTGAGGCTTGGTTCCGTGCTGGCGGGAAAGCAAGCGACACGGTAGCTTGGGGAGAGCAGAAGGTGCGTGCGTCACTTTTATGTCATCACGCTGCCATCACTGTTTCCATTGGATGATGATTGGATGGAGTTTCTACACAAATTATAAGCATTAAGGTGTGGCTCCTGCTCTGCCCAAGACCACAAGGAACTACAAAAGGTCGTGAATGTAGCCCAATCCATCACGCAAACCAGCCTCCCATCCATTGACTCTGTCTACACTTCCCGCTGCCTCAGCAAAGCAGCCAGCATAATTAAGGACCCCACACACTCCGGACATTCTCTCATCCACCTTCTTCCGTCAGGAAAAAGCTACAAAAGTCTGAGGTCACGTACCAACCGACTCAAGAACAGCTTCTTCCCTGCTGCTGTCAGAATTTTGAATGGACTTACCTCGCATTAAGTTGATCTTTCTCTACACCCTAGCTATGACTGTTAACACTACATTTTGCATTCTCTCATTTCCTTCTCTATGAATAGTATGCTTTGTCTGTATAGTGCGCAAGAAACAATACTTTTCACTGTATGTTAATACATGTGACAATAATAAATCAAATCAAATCATTATTTGAAATATCGTTCTGAGGTTTCCCGGAATTGTTGGTGAACCGATGGACTCTCAGCCATTCCTGGAGGGCTGGCAATCCTCCTGGGATCTTGCTGTGCACCTATTGGCTGCTGTGTTTCCAACGTTACAATGGTAGCTATATCTCAGAAGTTTTGGAATGGCTGCAAAGTGCTTTTGGATGTCCTGAGTCTGCACAAGGGGTGATATCATTGCAAGCTAAACAGCCCGACATTATATCCAAGCACAACCCCCCCCTGACAGGACAGCCGGAGTCCAATCATGAGACTAACCAATGAGCCGAGGAGATGCAGAGACTAAAGTGCGACTAACTGAACCGAGTTGCAGCGAAGGGAGGAGGTCAAAGGGCAGCTGTCCCCCTACCACTTAATGGGAAATGCGTGATAGGGAAAGGGAGGTGAGGAGGGGGGGGTGATTGAGAAGTGGTCCAGGGCGTCACAGAGGGGACAACACCTTGAGAGAGCCAGAGAGGTGGCAGAGGAAACATGGAATCAGAGGAGGACACAGCACTGAAGCTGGCCATTCAGCCCATCGGGTCTGTGCTGGATGTGGAGAAAACCATTGAAAGGGGAATTAGGCAAGGCAGGGCATCCTGGGAAGAGTCCGGGTGAGGCGGACTGTCAGGGATGCGGCCCCCGGGATTCATCGCACCCCACTTGCGGATCTACGAGTGTCTGAGCTTCTGTGTCGGGGGGGGAAAGGGCAGAGTGTGGTTTTCTGATACGACACTTCATCTGCAACAAACAACTTTCACACGAGGTAACCGGCAATGTGAGAATGCTGGCAGCACGGCCTCTTGCCTGATCGCTCTGCAATGGAGGGGTTGTCTGCTGATGCAGGGTTAGTAAGTGTGATTGTCCATCAGTGCGGCATTCACTGAACCAGCACACACTGAGAGAACCAGTCAGATACAACACTCCCAACCACAATCTTCACACTGCACATCCCAGGATTCTCACAGCAATTTGATGTTTGATTGGTGATGGCTCTGTGGGTGGATGGAAAGTAATCTGATGAGGTGTTGTCCCATTCCGCCAATGATGATGATGATGTCCTACCAGATGTAGAAGAAAGACCTCATGTCTCTAAGATGTCTTACCTAAGTGGGCGGCTCGGTGGTTAGCACTGCTGCCTCACAGCACCGGAACTAGAGTTCAATTCCGGCCTTGGGTCACTGTCTGTGTGGAGTTCGTACGTTCTCCCCGTGTCTGCGTGGGTTTCCTCCAGGTGCTCCGGTTTCCTCCCACAGTCCAAAGATGTGCAGGTTACGTTGATTGGCTATGCTAAATTGACCCTAGTGTTAGGGGGATTAACAGGGTAAATGTGTGGGGTTATGGGGATTGGGCTTGGGTGGGATTGTGGTCGGTGCAGACTCGATGGGCCAAATGGCCTCTTTCTGCACTGTAGGGATTCTATTCTATTCTAAGGGCCACAGATACTGAGGGAGATTGCATTCCTGGGGACTTGGGGAAGGGCAAGAATGGGAGTTGGTGTTGAGTAGAATGTGTATTTGTGAAAAGGGAGATTTTACAGAAATACGGTATAAATAGTTGAAGGCATAGACTGGAATTCTCCAGCCCTGCACACCCCACTACCACCGCCATGAGAACAGAGAATTCGGCGCTCCGCCAAATCTCCATTCACAGCAGCGGGACTGAAGAATCCAAGCCGTGGGCGGGACTGGAGAATTCTGACCATAGGTTCATGTTATTGAAAATAGGTTAGTATAGTTGGGGTGAGGTGTAGTATCAAGGGTTAACAGATGGGATACGCTAATATATGACATAGAGGATAATGTACCACTGACACCAGTCAGTCATGTGTTCGGCTCGAGAGAGAGAGATTGGAAACATGCCTAAGAGCACTTTGCCTGCTCTATAACCTGTTTCAACGCAGAACTAATAAACAACTGTCAGATACCAGTGTCTGTCTACAGCCTGTCTGAGAAACAAGACTGAAGGACCCAATCTCAGAACATGGTGGTAGCTCAGAACACTTAAAGAGATGCAGGTGCAGCAGGTATTAAAAAAGGCAAATAGAATGTTGCTATTTATTGCAAAGGGACTGGAGTATAAAAGTAGAGGAGTGTTGCTGCAATTGTATAGGGTGTTGGTGAGACCACGGCTGGAGTCATGTCCAGGTTTGGTCTCCTTATTTGAGCAAGGACGTGGTGGCATTGGAGGCAGTTCAGAGGAGGTTCACCAGATTGATTCCGGGAATGAAGGGGTTGATGTATGAGGAGAGATTAAATAGTTTGGGCTTGTCCTCACTGGAGTTGACAAGGGTGAGGGGGGATCTGATCGAGGTATATAAAATTTTAACCAAATGTTTCTTCTTATGGGGCAATCTCGAACGAGAGGTCACAGAGTATAGGTTGAGAGGCGGTAGATTTAAAACTGAGTTGAGGAGGAACTACTTCTCGCAGAGGGTGGTGAATTTGTGGAACTCGCTGCCCCAGAGCGCGGTGGAGTCTGAATCATTGAATGGTTTCAAGAGGGAGATAGATATATTTCTAATAAAAAAGGGATAAGGGGAACAGGTGGGGAGGTGGATTTGGGACCAGGGAGAGATCAGCTGATTGAATGGCGGAGCAGGCTCGAAGGACTGAATTTACCAACTTCTGCTCCTAATTCCTATGTTCCCGTTACCCTGGGTCTCTGGATCACTTGTCCAGTGATGACTCCGCCACCACCTCCCCTTTTCTCTCCGTCTATTCCCTCATTCTACACCTCCCTCACTTCTTCAAGCGGGGAGGCGATGGCCTAATGGTATTATCACTGGACTATTATCCCAGAAACTCAGCTAATGTTCTGGGTTTCGAATCCCACCACGGCAGACGGTGGAATTTAAATTCAATAAAAAATATCCGGAAGGGCTGAATTTGCCTATTTCTGTTCCTAATTCCTGTGGTCCTATGACATTCGCGATTGCTTGCCATAGCTGCCTGTTAACTTTGTGTGATTCCTGTCCAAGGACACCCTCGTCAGATGGATCTGACGAAGTAGCAGGGCTCCGAAAGCTAATGGCATTTGCTACCAAATAAACCTGTTGGACTTTAACCTGGTGTTGTTAAAATTCTGACTGTGTTTACCCCAGTCCAACGCCGGCATCTCCACATCAAGGACACTCAGGCATCTCTTGAGTACAAACATCCCCCAGTGTCTCACTTGTACCAGAATTACTAACTCCACGTTGTACTCCAGTGCGGACATGCTGTACTCACTCTCCACGGACAGACACGTCCAGCTCTGGTCCCAAATGCCGAGCTAATTATATATTAAACTCATCAGTTGAACATTCCTGGGACACCTTTCAATATATCAAAAAATCTTAACAGTTCCTGACTTCTCTGATCTGCATAATGAAATGTCAATGATGTTGGCAATTAATGAGCTGGGAGCAATCTGGCAGCAGGTTTGCAGTCTAATTATCTAACCAGCTAAGAGATCGTTAATTAGACACTTAATGCAAGGCCGCCAGAGGCAAAGAAAGTCAATTAAACTCAACATTGATGATAATTGAAGGAAGATAGCCCCTTCCCCCGGGGGAGACAGTGGTCTGAAACAAGAGAAAAACAAAAGTTGTTCAGAACATTTTCAGTTGATTTTTACTGATTTTCTTTTGTGAGGGTTTTTATTATCTTCCTGCAGGGGATTATCCTCCTTTTCCAGCACTTTCCAGCCTGTAACTGAAAAAGCCTCTCAGCCTGGCCTAGAATCTCCAGGTTCATTTCCAGGTCACCGCAGTGAACAGCACTCAGCAGAAAATCCCTCTCATCTCTGGCTTCTTCCTTTATTCAAAGGGTTTTATTGATCAGATATATTCAACCCCCACAGGGATAATAACACTGTAGGGGAGGGAGGGAGGGAGGACATAGAAACATAGAAACTAGAAGCAGGAGTAGGCAGTTCGTCCCTTCGAGCCTCCTCCGCCATTCATTATGAGAGGTGGCACAGTGACACAGTGGTTAGCACTGCTGCCTCACAGCGCCAGGGACCCGGGTTCTGTGTGGTGTTTGCACGTTCTCCCCGTGTCTGTGTGGGTTTTCTCCAGTTCCCTCCCACAGTCTGAAAGACGTGCTGGTTAGGTGCATTGACCCGAATAGGCACCGGACTATGGCGACTAGGGGAATTTCACAGTAATTTCATTGCAGTGTTAATGTAAGCCTACTTGTGACTAATAAATAAACTTGATCATAGCTGATCATCGAATTCAATATCCTGATTCCTCCCTTCCCCTCCTTATCCCTTGATCCCTTTAGCCCCAAGAGCTATATCTAATTTCTTCTTGAAATCCAACAACGTTTTGGCCTCAACTACTTTCTGTGGATTCCACACATTCACCACCCTCTGGGTGAAGAAATTTCTCCCCACCTCAGTTCTAAAATTATCCTCAAACTATGACCCCTAGTTCTGGACTCCCCCACCATTGGGAACATTCTTTCTGAATCTACCCTGTCTAACCCTGTTAGAATTTTATAAGTTTCTATGAGATCCTCTCTCACTCTTCTAAACTCCAGTGAATATAATCCTAACCGACTTAATCGCTCCTCATGTGACAGACCTGCCATCCCAGGAATCAGCCTGGTAAACCTTCACTGTACTCCCTCTATAGCAAGGACATCCTTCCTCAGATAAGGACACCAAAACTGCACACAATATTCCAGGGGTGGCCTCACCAACGCCCTGTACAATTGCAGCAAAACATCCCTATTCCTATACTGAAATCCTCTCGCTATGAAGGCCAACATACCATTTGCCGCCTTTACTGCCTGCTGTACCTACGCGCTTACTTTCAGCAACTGATGTATGAGGACTCCAAGGTCTTGTTGAGTATCCACCTCTCAATTTATACCCGTTCAAGTAATAATCTGCCTTCCTATTATTGCTACCAAAGTGGACAACCTCACATTTATCCACATTATGCTGCATCTGCCATGCAGATGCCCACACACTCAGCAAATCACACTGAACCATCTCTGCATCCTCCTCACAGCTCACCCTCCCACCCAACTTTGTATCATCTGAAAATTTGGCAATAATATATTCAGTTCCCTCTTCCAAATCATTAATATATAATGTGAACAGTTGGGGTCCGAGCACAGATCCCTGCGGAACCCCACTAGTCACTGACTGCCAATCAGAAAAAGACCCATTCATGCAAACTCTTTGCTTCCTGTCTGCTAACCAGCTTTCCATCCATCTCAAGATATTACCTGCAATCCCATGCTTTAACTTTACATAGTAGTCTGTTATGTGAGACCTTGTAGAAAGCCTTCTGAAAGTCTAAATAAACCACATCCACCAGTTCTCCTCGGTCAACTATACTAGTTATAGTCTCACTCTCCTGTCCTTCCTCTCCTCTCTTTCTCTCCCCCTCTCTCCCATTTTACCCTCTCTGACCTACCACCTTTCTCTCATCCCCCAATCCCTCTCTCCTCCCTCTATCTTGCCCATTCCCTCTCTCCATTCCCTCTCTCTCTATTCCCTCATTCCCTCTCTCCCCATTTCATCTCTCTCTCTATCCCCCATTCCCTCTCTTTTCTCTCTCTGTCTCCATTCCCCCCCCATCTCTATTTATCCCCCCATTCCCCCTCTCTCTCTCTCCAATCCCCCCCTCTCTCTAACCCCCCATTCCCTTTCTCTCCTCTCCTCCGATGCTAACACACATTTACCTCATAAACCAGACCGTGGCTGCTCTACAATAACTCGCCCAGGTGCCCATTTGTTCATATCTGTGCCTATTCCACTGTGGGAGACCTCGCAGTCATGGCTGATCCACCTTTAAGCACTGGGGTTTATGGGCGGAGGGTGTGGGGTTCGCCGTCCTCCCAAATGCAGGGTCCTGAGGCCAATTGCTACCTCTCCTGTTATTTAATTGATTGGGGATTGGATCAGTGTCTGGCTGAATGGTCTGAGGCTTGAGTTTGTGTCTCTGTCGCCGGGATACACCCCCACACCCAGAGCAAGGGTCTCGAAAGGTCAGAGGACAACCTGGTGACCTGTGTCAAAGCAGAAAATACTGGAAAACCAGCAGGAAGTCATTCCCTGCACCGGGACAGGCAAAGCGGGATTAATCCCCAATCTCCCAGAGCAAAGCAACAAATCCTGGTCAAGGACGCCCTCTGCTGACCACCAGATGTTCTTCTTCTCACTGCCCACAGGTTGGTCCCATCCACTCTACCCACCGGGGTAGGGGCAAGGAGACAGAGGCCCTGAATCTAGCCCAGTCCGCGGGATGGGGATTTAATCCCCTGCTGTTGGCATCAATCTGAGCCAAACGGCCTCACTGAGGAGGGTTGCTGTGGTAACCTGAACTTTCCCATGCGCGTTGTGAGACTTCTTACTGCGTTTACCCCAGTCCAACGCCGGCATCTCCACATCATGGAATCTGGATCACAGGGGCACAGTCTCAGGATAAAGGGGCAGCTATTTGGGATTGAGAAAAAAGGATTCTTCACTCAGAGTAATTCTCTAGCCCAGAGGGCTGTGGGGCATTGCCAGGGTCTCGGTCCCACTTTCCCAAATCTCTTGTCCTCATTGCACTAGAATGTTCTGGGAGCTTTAGATTTCTACAATGGGTGGCACAGTGGTTAGCACTGCTGCCTCACGGCACCAGGGACCCTGGTTCAATTCCCGGCTTGGGTCACTGTCTGTGTAGAGTCTGCACGTTCTCCCCGTGTCTGCGTGGGTTTCCTCCGGGTGCTCCAGTTTCCTCCCGCAGTCCAAAGATGTGCGGGTTAAGTTGCTTTGCTGTGCTAAATTGTCCCATAGTGTCAGGGAGATTAGCAGAGTAAATATGTGAGGATGGGGCCTGGGTGGGATTGTTGGCGGTCCAGGCTCGATGGACCGAATGGTCTCTTTCTGCATTGTAGGGATTCTATGAGTTGGGGACTCAGTCTACACTGGGGGATTGGGGGGGGGAGGCACTGTGAGAGGATCTTTGTATCTGTCTTCACCAAGGAAGAAGATACTGCCAACATCAGTATAAAAGACGGGGGTCATTGAGATATTGGATGGGCTAAACATTGATAAAGAACGTTAAAAAGGGTGGCTGTACTTAAAGTTGATAAACCACCCGGAGCGGATCAGATATAGCTGAGGATACGGAGGGAATTAGAGGTGGAATTTGTCAATGCATCAGCTGTTTAATTCCTTAGATACACCGGGGCGTGGCGGGGGTGGGGGGGGGGGGGGAGGGGGATGCCGGAGAACTGGAGTGGGGGCAGATATGATACCTTGTTCAATAAAGGGCGAGCATTTAGAAATCAGGACAAAATTAAAGTGAATGGATCAAATGTAGATTACTTGATTGAGTTCCAGGATTTTGACCCAGCGACAGTGAAGGAACGGCTGATATATTTCCAAGTCAGGATGGTGAGTGGCTTGGAGGGGAACCTCCAGGTGGTGGTGCTCCCATGTACCTGCTGCCCTTGTCCTTCCAGATGGTAGAGGTGGTGGGTTTGGAAGATGCTGTTGAAGGAGCTTCAGTGAGTTGTTGATGGCGCAATGGATGTGGTGTATATGGACTTCCAAAAGGAGTTTGATAAAGTGCCACACATCAAACTTGTCAGAAAAGTTACAAAGGGACGGTGACAGCATGGACCTGAATGATAGGAAACAGTGAGTAGTGGTTAACAGTTGTTTTTCAGACTGGAGGGAAGTTTATAGTGAGGATCAGTATTAGGACTGTCATGCTTTTTATAATTTTATAAAGGCAACAAACCATTCATAAGGGTTCATTTATTTAGACTAGGCACATTTATACTTGGATAGAAAGCTTGAAGACATCAGCAGCAGAGCTGTGTGCGCTGCGTCCGCTCACAGGCAAAGTGAAACTGTGGCTGGTCCACATGACACACTTCCTTTCTCATGATGTCATCTTGCAATCCCTTCAAGGCACCTTGCAACACCAGCCGGGGTAAGGCCGGTGCTCAGAACCCTCACACCATTTGAGGAGAGAGTCCTTAAGCTGGCTGGGGGGTGGGGGGGGAAAGAGGTGTGGAGTGGAGCCTGCGTCCGTCGATGGTGAAGTGGGGGCAGCAGACAAATGTGAAGACCCTCAAAATACAGTCAATCTCCAAGGGGTAATCCCTCTCACCTACATAGGGGCAATTTATCACAGCCAATCAATCTAACCCACACATCTTTGGACTATGGGAGGAAACTGGAGCACCCGGATGAAACCCACGCAGACACGGGGAGAATGTGCAGACTGTCTGGGGCAAGCTCACTTGTCCATAGTGAGGGGGAAACGGTGAGTGTGATTGGTGGATCTATTCACAGTGGCTGACCCACAATGCTTAGTGTCGCATTTCCTCCACCTTCCTTACCTCCAGGTGCTCCAAAGCAGGCCGCAGCCCCGGTGCAGTGACTGCCGGAATGCAGGAAATGTGACAGCCAATTTGTACACAGCAAGATCCCACGCCGTGATAACGATGAGATCATCTGATTTTCACTGAGACTTGTCAGACAGTAAACTTTGGCCCGAGCACCAGAGATAACCCAAAATCTTCACAGTAACTCCAAAATTCATTTACACCCATCCAAGACGGCAAACTTGTCCTCGATTTGGCCTCGCAACTGGAAGAGGCACCTTCGGACAGTGCAGCACTCCCTCAGTACTCAAAGGGAAAAAATGCTGGAAAATTTCAGCAGGTCTGGCAGCATCTGTAAGGGCAGTAAGAAGTCTCACAACAGCAGGTTAAAGTCCAACAGGTTTATTTGGCAGCACAAGCACTCACCTGATGAAGGAGCAGCGCTCCGAAAGCTTGTGGCTTGTGCTACCAAATAAACCTGTTGGACTTTAACCTGCTGTTGTGAGACTTCTTACTGTGTTTACCCCAGTCCAACGCCGGCATCTCCACATCATAGCATCTGTAAGGGCAGCATGGTGGCACTCTAGGGACCCACGTTCGATTCCCGGCCTCGGGTGACTGTGTGGAGCTTGCATGTTCTCCCAGTGTTTGCATGGGTTTCCTCCGGGTGCTCTGGTTTCCTCCTACAGTCCAAAGATGCGCGGGTTAGGTGGATTGGCTATGCTAAATTGCCCCTCAGTGTCAGGGAGACTAGCTAGGGTAAATGTGTGGGGTTATGGGGATAGGGCCTGGGTGGGATTGTGGTCAGTGCAGACTTGATGGGCTGAATGGTCTCCTTCTGCACTGTAGGATTCTATGAGAGAAAAAAGAGCTGACGTTTCGAGTCCAGATGACCCTTTGTCAAAGCTGTCACCTGGACTCGAAACATCAGCTCTTTTCTCTCCTTACAGATGCTGCCAGACCCGCTGAGATTTTCCAGCATTTTCTCTTTTGGTTTCAGATTCCAGCATCCGCAGTATTTCCCTCAGTCCTGCACTGGGGTGTCAGCCAAGGGTTAGTCGTGCCCTGGTCTCTGGAGTGCAACTAGGATCTGAATCAGGGCCAACTGAGCCGGGGGCAACATCTGGACAGACAGTGGTCTTGTTTCTGACCTGGGTTCCCTTTCCATAGGACCAGAAAATTCCAACAGTGCAGAAAGAGGCCATTCGGCCCATCGAGCCTGCACCGACTCTCTGACAGAGCATCCCACCCAGCCAATGACACATGGTCCATGTGCCAATTCTGCCAATCATTTATCGGATTGTTATACCTCAGGAGAGGAAACTAATTGTGCTCAACAGGTTCAGCGTATTTTGGAAACGGTGTGGGCGTGGTTAACTGGACCTGTGCAGGAAGATGTAACAGCTCCCAACGCTATACACTCTGCGTCTGCACCAAGATTAGATCAGTTATCGTAACACAAGCTTCCAAATGGGTGGCCGGTAAGGAATGGGACAGGACAGATGTTCAATGCAGACTGCCCGACATCCAATGGGAAGGAGGAGCTACAGAGACCTTCCTACAACTTTCAAAAACATTTATCCTCCAGCAGCCAGAGCCAGTCTGTGTAAATCACAGCACAAAACATGACATCAGAAGTGGGCTGAACACTTTTTCATGCATTATGGCACTTTTTTCAATGGAAAAAGTATTAAGGATGTGAGGGCTTAACGAGAGAGTGCAGAGAAGATTCACGTGAATGGTTCCAGGGATGGTGGTGAGCTGCCATCTTGAACTTGCTGCAGTCCACGTGGTGTAGGTGCACCCACAGTGCTGTTAGGGAGGGAGTTCCAGAATTTTGACCCAGTGACAGTGAAGGAATGGCTGATATATTTCCCAATCAGGATAGTGAGTGGCTTGGAGGGGAACTTGCAGGTGGTGGTGTTCCCAGGTATCTGCTGCCCTTGTCCTTCTAGACAGTAGTGGTAATAGGTTTGGAAGGTGCTGCCTAAGGAATCTTGGTGAGTTGTTGCAGTGCATCTTACAGACAGTGCACTGAGGTTCTCTCCAAACCACTATAATCCCATTCCTTCTCTATCGCTGGATCAACATCCAGGAACTCCCTCTCTAACGGCGCGGTGTTAAGTGTCCCTGGTAGCAGTTCAGGACATCGTCGCTAATGTTTGTGGGTAGTTTGACGGAGCAGGATGTGGCCGGGGTGGAGTTGCCCGAGGTTGATTGAGTTGGGGGAGTGTGGGGGTGCGGGGGGGGGGGAGCAGGGAGAGTGGGGAGGAGGGGAGCTGGGGGAGAGAGGGGGCAGCAGTGGGGGGGGAAAGAGAGGAGCTGGGGGGAGGGGGAGTGTGGGGATGGAGGGGAGCAGGAGCATGGTGGGGGGGGAGGGGAGCAGGGGGAGGGGAGGGGGAAATAGTTCACTTGGAGCATTAACAGCAGCATCGCCTGGGGAGGGAGGGCCGAATGGCCTGTCTCAATACTATAGACTCAGTGTAACTGTGAAGGAACTCACACATCTTTAATCAACGAAGGAACTCCGAGGAGGCGGCTGACACTGAGATAACGTCCATTTTAATAACTTTCAAATCCCACTCACTGCTGCTTCCGGTGAAATTGTGTTTTCACCGAGAATTTCACCCTCAGTCTCCAGTGTGCCCTCTGGAGGCACTAGGCTGCCTACTGTCTGGATTGGCACTGCCAGGGGAAGGGTAGGGTCTGGGCACCCAGAGTCGAGTGTGACGCTGACAATGTTTCTGAGGTAGCTCCTTCATTTCTTAACCTGCCGTTCGAGGGATCACTCCCATGATCCGGAAAATGAAGCCTGCAATCTTCTCGTAGACCAGGAACATGAGGGCGGAGGTGAGGACTGTCTGGAGGAGTTTAGCCTCTAACCCCTTGTACAAGCCCAGGAAACCCTGTCTCCTGAGGAGAAGGAAGACAATGTTAGCAAACTGGATGAAAAGAGAAATGAGATCCTCGGGATACAAACTACAACCAACGGGAGGTCACACAACCTTTGGAAAAGGAGGATTGGTTAATGGTCACAATCTTAAACCACTCTCTCCCTGCTGGATACGGACTCACTCTTATTACGTCGCACAGTCCGGGGACGTTAGCTCAACAAGCCAATCCTTCTGTATCAAGGGGAGATAGATTCTCTCCTTCAGAATTTTCTCCAACAGTTTTCCGGTCAGTGACCACAGACTCACTGGTCTGCACTTCCCTGGCTTGTCTCTACAACCCTTCTTAAACAGCGGAACCACATTAGCTGTTCCCCGGCAAAGGACGGGGCAGTGCTGGACATAATTCTGGGGAATGAAGCCGGACAGGTGGTTGAGGTGGTGGTGGGGGAGCATTTGAGTGATAGCGATCACAACATGGTACAATTTGAGCTTGATATAGACAAGGAAATAGCCAAGCTGCAAAGAGATTAGCTAACTCTGTGCTGAGTAAGAATTAAACCTGGTCCCAGCTCTTGTTTCAGCAGCTCAGTCAGAGGAACAGGAGTGGGCCATTCGGCCCCTTGAGCCTGTGCTGCTGTTCAATCATTAATCTCCAGAAATCTCTCTGTGTCTGGAACGTGATCAGAGATGGAGCATTCCAAAGATTCACTGCCCTGTTAGAAATTCCTCCTCATCTCAGACATCCCCTTACTCTGAGACTGTGCCCCCCGTGGTTCCCCAAACTAGGGGGGAAATATCCTCTCGACATTTACCCTGTTTCATTCAGTGAGATCAGGACTGATCTGTGACTCAACTCCAGATAAATTCCCTCTGCCTCACATCATAAGAACATAAGAAATAGGAGCAGGAGTAGGCCATCTAGCCCCTTGACCCTGCCCCGCCATTCAATAAGATCATGGCTGATCTGAAGTGGATCAGTTCCACTTACCCGCCTGATCCCTATAACCCCTAATTCCCTTATCGATCAGGAATCCATCTATCCGTGACTTAAACATATTCAACGAGGTAGCCTCCACCACTTCAGTGGGCAGAGAATTCCAGAGATTCACCACCCTCTGAGAGAAGAAGTTCCTCCTCAACTCTGTCCTAAATTGACCCCCCTTTATTTTGAGGCTGTGCCCTCTCGTTCTGGTTTCCTTTCTAAGTGGAAAGAATCTCTCCACTTCTACCCTATCCAGCCCCTTCATTATCTTATATGCCTCTATAAGATCACCCCTCAGCCTTCTAAACTCCAACGAGTACAAACCTAATCTGCTCAATCTCTCCTCATAATCTACACCCCTCATCTCCGGTATCAACCTGGTGAACCTTCTCTGCACTCCCTCCAAGGCCAATATAGTAAGGGGACCAAAACTGCACACAGTATTCCATCCCTTTGTATGTCTGGTTAACAAAAAATCCACTCTCAGATTCAAAATGATTCATTGATCTCAACATGAGTGGAATTTTACCCCAGAAAGATCAGACTAATTTCTAGACTATGGCTGGGATTTTCCAGACCCCCCCCTTCTCCCGAGTGGCGGGTTTTCCTGCAGCGGATGTGGCGAGCTGTTGGCGAGCTTCCAGTCCCGCCAAAGTCTACGGGCTTTTGTCTGGCTTGCCACTGGGGTCCCACTGCAGGGGGGGTTTGTCTTTGGCGGGACAGGAAGATCCCACTGGCGGTAAGGGCTGGAAAATCCTGCCCTCTGACCCCTGGTCTGAACCTCCCCATCCAGTGGAAACTCTGTCCGTTCCTCTTATCACAAATACCTTTGATCAAATAACCCCTTACTTTCTCAATTCCAGGGAACAGAATCAGAGGATCATACAGAGCAGAAAAGACCCTTCGGCCCATCAAGTCTGCACTGACAATATCTACCATTAAAGTCGCACTAATCCCATATCTGTGAATGTTCTGATGTTTCAAGTGCTCATCCAAATATTTTTTGAAGGTTGTAAGGTTTCCGGCTTCCACTACCTTCCCAGGCAGCGCATTCCAGATTCCCACCACCCACTGAGTGAAAAGGTTTTCTCTCAAATCCCCTCTGAATCTCCTGCCCCTTTCCCTAAAACTGTGCCCCCTCATGATTAACCCCTGAACCAAGGGGAACTGCTGTTTCCTATCCACTCTGTCCACACCCCTCATAATCGTATACACCTCAATCATGTCCCCCCTCTGCCTTCTCTGCTCCAGAGAAAACAATCCAAACCTATCCAGTCTCTCCTTATCGCTCAAACGCTCTGTCCCAGGCAGCATCCTGGTGAATCTCCTCTGTACTTCCTCTAGTGCAATCACATCCTTCCTGTAGTGAGGTGACCAGAACTGCACACAGTGCTCCAGCTGTGGCCTCACCAACACATTGTACAGCTCCAACATCACCTCCTCGCTCTTATACCATGACTGATAAAAGCGAGTGTCCTATTTGCCTTCTTAATTACCCTATTCACCTGCTCTGCTGCCTTCAGGGACGTGTGAATAATGACCCCAGATCCATCTGTTCCTCTGAGCTTCCCAATGCCCCGCCACTCATTAAATACTCCCTTGTCTTGTGACTTCTTCCAAAGTGTATCACCTCGTCTGGATTGTGTATTCTCTCCCGGAGTCATGGGATCATTCCTGTAAATCTACTCCATGCTCCCTCCGAGGACTACATATTCTTGCTCAAGTTTGGAGCCCAGGATTATTCACAGAGGCTCCAGGCGTGATCGAACCAGAACTTTGTACAACTGAGTCTGGATTCTGAGCTCATTTGACAGAAAGGCTAATGTTCATTAATCTTTTTGCTTATTTCCTGTATGGCGGCACGGTGGCACAGTGGTCAGCACTGCTGCCTCACAGCGCCAGGGACCCGGGTTCGATTCCCGGCTTGGGTCGTCATTGTCTGTATGGAGTCTGCACGTTCTCCCCGTGTCTGCGTGGGTTTCCTCCCACACTCCAAAGATGAGCGAGTTAGGTTGATTGGCCGTGCTAAATTGCCTCTTAGTGTCAAGGGATTAGAAGGGTAAATACATGGGGTTACGGGGGTAGGGCCTGGGTGGGATTGTGGTCAGTGCACTCAATGGGCCGAATGGCCTCCTTCTGCACTGTAGGGATTCTATTCTATTCCTCATACATTTTACTGACCTCTGTCACTCAGTGACTCTTATGCTGCAACTGTACAGGACCTTGGTGAGACCACATTTGGAATATTGTGTGCAGTTCTGGTCACCTCACTATAAGAAGGATGTGGAAGCGCTGGAAAGAGTGCAGAGGAGATTTACCAGGATGCTGCCTGGTTTGGAGGGTAGGTCTTATGAGGAAAGGTTGAGGGAGCTAGGGCTGTTCTCTCTGGAGCGGAGGAGGCTGAGGGGAGACTTAATAGAGGTTTATAAAATGATGAAGGGGATAGATAGAGTGAACGTTCAAAGACTATTTCCTCGGGTGGATGGAGCTATTACAAGGGGGCATAACTATAGGGTTCGTGGTAGGAGATATAGGAAGGATATCAGAGGTAGGTTCTTTACGCAGAGAGTGGTTGGGGTGTGGAATGGACTGCCTGCAGTGATAGTGGAGTCAGACACTTTAGGAACATTTAAGCGGTTATTGGATAGGCACACGGAGCACACCAGGATGATAGGGAGTAGGATAGCTTGATCTTGGTTTCAGATAAAGCTCGGCACAACATTGTGGGCCGAAGGGCCTGTTCTGTGCTGTACTGTTCTATGTTCTATGTTATTAATAAAAAGGTAGTGGCCTGCTCAGGGAGGCCGCACTCACTTTGCTCTCTGACTCAACAGGTAGATGATCCTTCGCAGGCTTCCCAGAATCCTGCTCTCCGAGCCCGTCTTGTGTTGGCCAAACTGGGGAAGAGGACACATTGATCAGTGTTTGAGCAAGGCCCCTGCTATCTCCCCACACCCCTCAGGGTGTGATACCTCCTCGCAACGGTCACCTGTGAGCCTTGACTGCGAGTTTTGGTGGGCTATTGAACTGCAGAGGGCATCACACAAGCCAAGTCCTGTTCTGGTCCGAGACCCAGCGGGAGGGATTCTACATCACTGCGTTAGGAGCACCTTCCCCAGTTGGTCTTCTCTTGCCGCACCCAGAACTTGCGCCATTGCCCAGCAGGGAAACGCAGCAGCTAAATACAAGCACAGCAAGAGCCCACGAAGGGGATGGTCGAGGGATGCGTATCGGCCAAGAAACTGGGAAGACTTCCCTGATCCGGCAGTGTGGCACCCCCGGCAGCGCGGCACCCCCGGCAGCGCGGGCACCCCCGGCAGCGCGGGCACCCCCGGCAGCGCAGGCACCCCCGGCAGCGCGGGCACCCCCGGCAGCGCGGGCACCCCCTCAGTACCAGACTCGGGTGTTGGCCGAGATTTTGAGCTCAGGTCTCTGGAGTGGGATCTCAACCTATGACTTTTGACTCAGAGCCGAGAGTGCACCTTCACCGAGGTCATGTTCAGGCTTGTTCCACCATTACTGGGGTAATCCCAGAGATCCGGAAACCATGGACTTCTCTGTTTGGAATTTTGAGTTAAGGCCGGAAAAGGGGAGCAGAAGATCATGTGACTGGGAATCATGTGGTACAGCACATGGCGGCCATTTCCCCCATTAACAGCTGCTGCTTCTAGAATGTTCTCAGAGTTAGGATTTCAGCAGCGGCAGCAAAAATAAAGTAAACCAAGGAGTACTCTCCAACTTACCCGCAGCAAGGACTGGACTGTCTGTAGAGGGTAGGTCACTGTGGTGGCAATTGCCTTGGCAATGGCGCCGATGATGAAGACTTCATGTGAGAGAAGCTGGTAAAAGAGGAAGAGAAACACGGTCACACCGGAGTGAAAACCTGGGCCTCAATCTAATCACAGGCCTCACACAGGCCTGAGGCCTCAGCCCAACTCCAGCCGTTAGGCTGCACTCTGGGCCAAAGCCCAGCCAGGGACTCACACAGCTCTATGGGCCCCAACAGGAGGAGGCGATGGCCTAGTGGTATTATCGTTAGACTATTAATCCAGAAACTCAGCTAATGTTCTGGGGACCCGGGTTCAAATCCCGCCGTGACAGGTGGTGGAATTTGAATTCAATAATAAAAAAAAGTCTGGAAATAAAAATCTACTGATGAATATAAAACCATTGTCGGAAAAACCCATCTGGTTGACTCGGTGTATTGGCCATGCTAAATTCTCCCTCAGTGTATCTGAACAGGCTGCCGGTGTGGTGACTAGGGGATTTTCACAGTAACTTCATTGCAGTGTTAACGTCAGCCTACTTGTGACACCAATAAGTAAACTTTAAACTTCTTTAGGGAAGGAAATCTGCCGTCCTTACCCAGTCTGGCCTACATGTGACTCCAGAGCCACAGCAAAGTGGTTGACTCTCAACTGCCCTCAGGGATGGGCTATGAATACTGGCCCAGCCGGCGACGCCCACGTCCCACAAATGAATTTAAAAATATGCCGAACGGTCCCCATGCAGCGCACTCTGGTTCCAAGGCAAGTAATCCAGACAGAACCATGTAAAACAAGCTATTTTGGCATGGGTGTGGAGGAAGCGGTGCTTTCCTTCAGCTGATTCATTCGGTTAGTTTAAATAGGGAGTGCCTTGTGAAAAATGGCTCTTTTGGTGGCTAAAGATTTTCTGGGAATGGAAGAGGTCACTCGGAATGGTTTACAAAAGATGGTTAAAACAAAGCTTTTGGAGATGGTAAACGACGACAATAATCTCTCCCTCAATGTCAACAAAACAAAGGAGATTGTCATCGACTTCAGGAAGCGTAAAGGAGAACATGCCACTGTCTAAATCAATGGGGATGAAGTAGAAAAGGTTGAGAGCTTCAAGTTTTTAGGTGTCCAGATCACCAACAACCTGTCCTGGTCCCCCCATGCCGACACTATAGTTAAGAAAGCCCACCAACATCTCTACTTTCTCAGGAGGCTAAAGAAGTTTGGCATGTCAGCTACAACTCTCACCAACTTTTACAGGTGCACCAGAGAAAGCATTCTTTCTGGTTGTATCACAGCTTGGTATGGGCTCCTGCTCTGCCCAAGACCGCAATAAACTACAAAGGGTCGTGAATGTAACCCAATCCATCACGCAAACCAGCCTCCCATCCATTGACTCTGTCTACACTTCCCGCTGCCTCGGCAAAGCAGCCAGCATAATTAAGGACCCCACGCACCCCGGACATTCTCTCTTCCACCTTCTTCCTTCGGGAAAAAGATACAAAAGTCTGAGGTCATGTACCAACCGACTCAAGAACAGCTTCTTCTCTGCTGCCATCAGACTTTTGAACGGACTTACCTTGCATTAAGTTGATCTTTCTCTACACCTAGCTATGACTGTATCACTACATTCTGCACTCTCTCGTTTCCTTCTCTGTGAACGGTATGCTTTGTCTGTATAGTGCGCAAGAAACAATACTTTTCACTGTATACTAATACATGTGACAATAATAAATCAAATCAAAATCTTGACAGTGCTTGAATATATTTACACCTATCCCCACAAGGCCTTTGTCTAAGAGGGGTTAATTCTTCCACACTTTCGCTAGTTCCGCCTTTGCCAGCGCCATTTTAATGCTATAATTATTTTGCATTTCTGAAGTTCAGATGCTCTCTTGTTTTCCTTTTCCTCTTTCTCTCCTCCTAATTTGATATCCTCCTCCTCTCACCCTCCCACCTAATTTGCTATCATCTGCAAACTTTGAGATGTTACATTTTGTTCCCTCATCCAAATTATTAATATATATTGTGAATAGCTGGGGTCCCAGCACCGATCCCTGTGGCACCCCACTAGTTACTGCCTGCCAATTTGAAAAGCACCCATTAATTCCTACTCTTTGTTTCCTCTCTGCCAACCAGTTTTCTATCCATCTCAATACACTTCCCCCAATCCCATGCGCTTTAATCTTGCACGATAATCTCTTATGCGAGACTTTGTCAAACGCTTTCTGAAAATCCAAATATTCCACATCGACTGGCTCCCCCTTGTCAACTCTACTCGTTACATCTTCAAAGAATTCCAACAGATTTGTCTAGCATGATTTTCCCTTCATAAATCCATGCTGACTCTGTCTGATCCTGCCACTGCTTTTTAAATGCTCCGCTATAAAGTCCTTGATAATGGATTTGAGAATCTTCCCCACTACCGATCTTAGGCTTTCTGGTCTATAATTTTCTCTCCACCTCCCTTTTTGAATATTGGAGTGACATTCGCTACCCTCCAATCTGCAGGAACTGTTCCAGAGTCTATAGAATCCTGGAAGATAACCACCAATGCATCCAATATTTCTAGCACCACTTCCTTAAGTAGATTATCAGGCCCTGGGGATTTATCCACCTTCAATCCCATCAATGTTTCCAGCATCATTTCTCTACTAATATTTATCTCCCTCAGTTCTTCCCTCTCACTAAATCTTGCATTCTCCAACATTTCTGGCACCTGATTTGTGTGCTCTTTTGTGAAGACAGAACCAAAGTATGTATTCAGTTACTCGGCCATTTCTTTGTGGCCTATTATACATTCCCCCGTTTCTGTCCGCAGGGGACCTACCTCTTTCACCAACCTCTTTCTCTTCACGTATCTATAGAAACCCTTAGTGTCAGTCTTTATGTTCCCTGCAAGCTTACTTTTGTACTCTACTGTTCTGTACTTTGGTGCAGTGCTGGACCTGGACCCGAGCCAGGCTTTAGACCCTGGAATCCTTACCTCCGTCCGTCCCCTCATCAGATGTCGCTTTAAGCCCTCGTAGAACATGAACTGGATGGCGGGGTTGAAGACGAGGAGGAGGGATGGGAGCGTGCTACTCCAGAGAGCCAGAACCCCCTCCTTCCTCATAATCTGGGCGATGGCGTCTGGAACGGAACAGAGGAGCAACCGCATCAGAAAGCAAGGGGCTGGGCACTGGGGAACGTAACGGACGGCGCTGGACACGCAGAGCAATGGCCACATGAGGCAGCACCGAGCTACAGGAAGACGCTGCAAACACTCTGCAGCTCAGGCGGACAGGATGGTGAGCAGGGATGGCACGGTGGCACAGTGGGTTAGCACCGCTGCCTCACAGTGCCAGGGACCCGGGTTCGATTCCCGGCTTGGGTCACTGTCTGTGTGGAGTTTGCACATTCTCCCCGTGTCTGTGTGGGTTTCCTCCAGGTGCTCCGGTTTCCTCCCACAGTCCGAAAGACGTGTGGGTTAGATGGATTGGCCACGATAAATTGCCCCTTAGTGTCAGGGGGACTAGCCAGGGTAAATGCATGGAGTTGTGGGGATGGGGCCTGGTTGGGATTGTGGCTGGTGCAGACTCAATGGGCCGAATGGCCTCCTTCTGCACTGTAGGGATTCTATGATGGAGCGACAAGGAGGCGGCACGTGACCTTTCAGAGTAGCGGGAATGTCCCCATCGAGAGTTTACTAACTTTACAAATGGAACTAAACATAGTGACACCGGAAGGTTCTAGAAGCCAGTGGTGACCGTGCGCTTACCCAGAACACCCGCATAGTTGGTCCGCTGCACGTCCTCGTTCAGTTTGGCCCCCTGCAGTTTTAGCCTGGTGTTCACCACCCAGAGCGGCGTGGTAACAAGCACATTGACAACTCCTGTAGACAAAGCACAGCCCATTAAACAGCAGCAAAGAAACCGGCCCCAGAGACAAGAGGAGGCAACCCTCACAATATAAACCAGGGAGACTCACTCTGCCCCCTGTAAATACCGACACACTCCCCGGGGACCCCCCTGTAAATACCGACACACTCCCCGGGGACCCCCCTGTAAATACTGACACACACCCCGGGGACCCCCCTGTAAATACTGACACACTCCCCGGGGACACCCCGGTAAATACTGACATACTCCCCGGGGACCCCCCTGTAAATACTGACACACTCCCCGGGGACACCCCGGTAAATACTGACACACTCCCCGGGGACCCCCCTGTAAATACTGACACACTCCCCGGGGACCCCCCGGTAAATACTGACACACTCCCCGGGGACCTCCCTGCAAATAGTGACACACTCCCCAGGGACACCTCCTGTAAATACTGACACACTCCCCGGGGACCCCCCGGTAAATACTGACACACTCCCCGGGGACCTCCCTGCAAATAGTGACACACTCCCCAGGGACACCTCCTGTAAATACTGACACACACCCCGGGGACCCCCTGTAAATACTGACACACTCCCCAGGGACCCCCTGTAAATACTGACACACTCCCCAGGGACACCTCCTGTAAATACTGACACACCCCCCGGGGACCCCCTGTAAATACTGACACACTCCCCGGGGACCCCCTGTAAATACTGACACACTCCCCGGGGGCCCCCTGAAAACAGTGACACACTCCCCAGGGACCCCTTGTAAATACTGACACACTCCCCGGGGACCCCCTGTAAATACTGACACACTCCCCAGGGACCCCCTGTAAATACTGACACACTCCCCCCGGGGACCCCCTGCAAATACTGACACACTCCCCCCGGGGACCCCCTGCAAATACTGACACACTCCCCAGGGACCCCCTGTAAATACTGACACACTCCCCCCGGGGACCCCCTGCAAATACTGACACACTCCCCAGGGACCCCCTCTAAATACTGACACACTCCCCGGGGACCCCCTGTAAAAACTGACACCCTCCCTGGGGACCCCCTGTAAATACTGACACACTCCCCGGGGGCCCCCTGAAAACAGTGACACACTCCCCAGGGACCCCTTGTAAATACTGACACACTCCCCGGGGACCCCCTGTAAATACTGACACACTCCCCAGGGACCCCCTGTAAATACTGACACACTCCCCCCGGGGACCCCCTGCAAATACTGACACACTCCCCCCGGGGACCCCCTGCAAATACTGACACACTCCCCAGGGACCCCCTGTAAATACTGACACACTCCCCCCGGGGACCCCCTGCAAATACTGACACACTCCCCAGGGACCCCCTGTAAATACTGACACACTCCCCCCGGGGACCCCCTGCAAATACTGACACACTCCCCAGGGACCCCCTCTAAATACTGACACACTCCCCGGGGACCCCCTGTAAAAACTGACACCCTCCCTGGGGACCCCCTGTAAATACTGACACACTCCCCGGGGGCCCCCTGAAAACAGTGACACACTCCCCAGGGACCCCTTGTAAATACTGACACACTCCCCGGGGACCCCCTGTAAATACTGACACACTCCCCAGGGACCCCCTGTAAATACTGACACACTCCCCCCGGGGACCCCCTGCAAATACTGACACACTCCCCCCGGGGACCCCCTGCAAATACTGACACACTCCCCAGGGACCCCCTGTAAATACTGACACACTTCCCCCGGGGACCCCCTGCAAATACTGACACACTCCCCAGGGACCCCCTCTAAATACTGACACACTCCCCGGGGACCCCCTGTAAAAACTGACACCCTCCCTGGGGACCCCCTGTAAATACTGACACACTCCCCGGGGACCCCCTGCAAATATTAACACACTCCTCAGGGATCCCCTGTAAATATAGAACATAGAACATTACAGCGCAGTACAGGCCCTTCGGCCCTCGATGTTGCGCCGACCAGTGAAACCAATCTAAAGCCCATCTCACCTACACTATTCCAATATCATCCATATGTTTATCCAATGACCCTTTAAATGCCCTTAATGTTGACGAGTCCACTACTGTTGCAGGCAGGGCATTCCACGCCCTTACTACTCTCCGAGTAAAGAACCTAACTCTGACATCTGTCCTATATCTCTCACCCCTCAATTTAAAGCTATGTCCCCTCGTGCTAGCCATCACCATCCGAGGAAAAAGGCTCTCACTGTCCACCCTATCTAATCCTCTGATCATCTTGTATGCCTCTATTAAGTCACCTCTTAACCTTCTTCTCTCTAACGAAAACAGCCTCAAGTCACTCAGCCTTTCCTCATACGATTTTCCCACCATACCAGGCAACATCCTAGTAAATCTCCTCTGCACCCTTTCCAATGCTTCCAATCCTTCCTGTAATGCGGCGACCAGAACTGTACGCAATACTCCAAGTGCGGCCGTACCAGAGTTTTGTACAGCTGCAACATGACATCTTGGATCCGAAACTCAATCCCTCTACCAATAAAAGCTAACACACTGTACGCCTTCTTAACAACCCTATCAACCTGGGTGCCAACTTTCAGGGATCTATGCACATGGACACCGAGATCTCTCTACTCATCCACATGACCAAGTATCTTAGCATTAGCCCAGTATTCTGTATTCCTGTTACTCCTTCCAAAGTGAATGACCTCACACTTTTCCGCATTAAACTCCATTTGCCACCTCTCAGCCCAGCTCAGCAGCTTATCTATGTCCCTCTGTAACCTGCAACATCCTTCCGCACTGTCCACAACTCCACCGACTTTAGTGTCATCTGCAAATTTACTAACCCAGCCTTCTACGCTGGGGACCCCCCTGTAAATACTGACACACTCCCCGGGGAACCCCCTGTAAATACTGACACACTCCCCGGAGACCCCCTGTAAATACTGACACACTCCCCAGAGACCGCACTGTAACTGCTGACACACTCCTTGGGAACCCCCTGTAAATACTGACACATTCCCAGAGACCCCCTGTAAATACTGACACACTCTCCGGGGACCCTCTGTAAATACTCATACACCGCCCCCCCCCAGGAACCCCCGGGGACCACCCTGTAAATACTGACACACTCCCCGGGGAACCCCCTGTAAGTACTGACACACTCCCCGGGGAACCCCCTGTAAATACTGACACTCCCCGGAGACCCCCTGTAAATACTGACACACTCCCCAGAGACCGCACTGTAACTGCTGACACACTCCTTGGGAACCCCCCGGTAAATACTGACACACTCCCCGGGGAACCCCCTGTAAGTACTGACACATTCCCCGGGGACCCCGGTAAATACTGACACACTCCCCAGAGACCCCCTGTAAATACTGACACACTCCCCAGAGACCGCACTGTCATTGAGTGTCTTTAAGACAGAGATAGATAGGTTCTTGATTAATAAGGGGATCGGGGGTTATGGGGAAAAGACAGAAGAATGGGGATGAGAAAAATATCAGTCATGATTGAATGGCAGAGCAGACTCGATGGGTCGAGTGGCCTAATTCTGCTCCTATGTCTTATGGGCTGAAGAGGGTCGGTTTCCATGCTGTAAATCTCTATGACTCTATGCTGTTAGAGAGGGAGTTCCAGGATTTTGACCCAGCGACAGTGACCGATATATTTCCAAGTCAGGATGGTGAGTGACTTGGAGGGGAACTTCCAGCTGGTGGTGTTCCCAGGTATCTGCTGCCCTTGTTCTTCTAGATAGTAGTGGTCGTGGGTTTGGAAGGTGCTGTTAAAGGAGCCTTGGTGAGTTGCTGCAGTGCATCTTGTTAATGGTACACACTGCTGCGACTGAGCAACGGTGGTGGAGGGAGTGAATGTTTGTGGATGTGGTGCCAATCAAGCTTGTCCTGGATGGTGTTGAGCTTCTTGAGTGTTGTTGGAGCTGCAGCCATCCCGGCAAGTGGGGAGTATTCCATCACACTCCTGACTTGTTCCTTGCAGATGGTGGACAGGCTTTGGGGAGTCAGGACGTGAGTTACAGGATTCCAAATCTCAGACCTGCTCTTGTAGCCACAGTATTTATTTGGCTGGGTCCAGTTCAGTTTCTGGTCAACGGTGACCCCAGGATGACTTGGTTTGTAGTCCCTCGAATATCGAAGATTAGCGAGTGATGAAACTGGAATGTGTAAGCTGAGTATAGGATTTGATGGGTTAGATTGAAGCTAGTTCCTGTTGTGTAGTCCGGAACATTGGGGTCGGGGGGGTGGGGGGGGGGTAGTTACCACCGTCAGGAAGGTCAGAGGAGACAGATTAAAAATGTTTGACAAAAGAGCCAGTGGGAGGTTTTACTCAAACTCTGCTTCATGGGCAGCAAATGGAGGCAGCGAGGGGAAGCAATGGTCTCGTGGTATTATCACGAGTCTATTAATCCAGAAACTCAGCTAATATTCTGGGAACCCGGGTTCGAATCCCGTCACGGCAGATGGTGGAATTTGAATTCAATACAAAAAATATCTGGAATTAAGAATCTACTGATGACCATGAAACCATTGTCGATTGTCGGAAAAACCCATCTGGTTCACTAATGTCCCTTTAGGGAAGGAAATCTGCCGTCCTTACCCGGTCTGGCCTACATGTGACTCCAGAGCCACAGCATTGTTGTTGACCCTAACTGCCCTCGGGCAACTAGGGATGAGCAATAAATGCTGGCCCAGCCAGCGACGCCCATGTCTCACGAATGAATAAAAACCTACCTACCAGAGATAAAACCCATCATGAGGTCCTTGCTGTTGGTGGAGGCGTGACCTTTGACCCAGATTCCCTTCAAGGCGTTGAAGGTGTAGAAGTAGACAAAGTTGGAGCAGCAGAGGCTGGAGATGACAGAAAGCCAGCTACGATACACCGCCAATCTGGAACCAAATGTGATTTGATTTATTATTGTCACATGTATTAACGTACAGTGAAAAGTACTGTTTCTTGCGCGCTATACAGACAAAGCATACCGTTCATAGAGAAGGAAAGGAGAGGGTGCAGAATGTAGTGTTACAGTCACAGCTAGGGGTGTAGAGAAAGATCAACGTAATGCGAGGTAGGTCCATTCAAAAAGTCTGATGGCAGCAGGGAAGAAGCTGTTCTTGAGCCGGTTGGTACGTGACCTCAGACTTTTGTATTTTTTTCCCGATGGAAGAAGGTAGAAGAGAGAATGTCCGGGGTGCATGGGGTCCTTAATTATGCTGGCTGCTTTACCGAGGCAGCAGGAAATGTAGACAGAGTTAATGGATGGGAGGCTGGTTTGCGTGATGGATTGGGCTACATTCATCTTTTGCAGTTCCTTGCAGTCTTGGGCAGAGCAGGAGCCATACCAAGCTGTGATACAACCAGAAAGAATGCTTTCTATGGTGCTTCTGTAAAAGTTGGTGAGAGTCGTAGCTGACATGCCAAATTTCCTTAGTCTTCTGAGAAAGTAGAGGCCCTGGTGGGGCTTTCTTAACTATAGTGTCGGCATGGGGGGGACCAGGACAGGTTGTTGGTGATCTGGACACCTAAAAACTTGAAGCTCTCGACCCTTTCTACTTCGTCCCTATTGATGTAGACAGGGGCATGTTCTCCTTTACGCTTCCTGAAGTCAATGACAATCTCCTTCATGAGATTGTCGAGGAGAGAAGGTCATGGAGCCAGCGTTGATATTTACGTAGACAGCGCCAGGAAGTGGTCACTGGAATACAAGGGTGGGGGAGTACAAGATATTCTATTAGAGAGTTGGTGCAGACTCGATGGGCCAAATGGCCCCTTCTGCACTGTCGGGGTTCTTTCCGAGCCGTGCATTATCCAACCCAGCCACTAGAGGAGCTACTGAGCTTCCACTCGGCTCCTGGGGCAACATCGTTCGGGAAATATATGCAAATGTATGCAAACGATAGCCCTGTTTACACTCACACTCCCTCCTCACGGATGATCTTTGCCAGGACGAAGGGGGCTGATTCCGACTTCATCTTCTCATCGACTGCAACAAGAGGTGGGGGGGGGGGGGGTGGGGGGGGGGGGGGGGACACAGACAGACAGAGAGAGAGATGGGGGACAGAGAGAGAGAGTGAGAGAGATGGGGGGACAGAGAGAGAGAGAGAGAGAGGGGGACAGGGACA
>NW_027593753.1:0-27552 GCF_964213995.1 Mustelus asterias | reverse complement strand
AGGAAGGGAGGGAGGGAGACCAGAGGCTGCGAACCTCGGTGGAAAAAAATCCCGTTTCAGAACTGGGATGGAAAGAAAAACTTCAGCGCGGAATTTCTCAAAGTGACCGACCCCCGTTCGCCCCCCCCCCCGCCCCCCCCCTCCCCGCCCCCCCCTTCCCCCCCCCCCCCGCACCCCGAACCCCTTCGGCCCTCACTTACTGCTGTCCCAAAACTCAAACCCAGGAGGCCGAGAGAGAGAGAATTCTGGAAAGTTCCTTCCTCGCTCACTGCTTTCTTCCAACTGGGAATATGTGACGCTGTTGTGTGTGTGTAGGGCGAGTGAGATAGTGAGGGTACAGCCCCCCCTCCCTCCCTCGCTCTGGTGAAGGGGCGTGACAGATAGCTGGTCACGCCAGGTCCTCCTGGGCCGGGAGTCCTCCCCCACGCCTCGGGGTAGGCCGCGGGAAGGGCCGTTACCAAGGTCCTGTGTGTGACTCAGCACAATCCATGTTTGATTAGTGTCTGTGTTTTGTGTAACCTGTTCCTTATCGCCTCTCTCACCTTCGGCCCTCCCAACACTGCGCACCCTTTCCACCCCGATTCCTTCCCAGGCTCCATCTTGCCCGTCTCTCAGGCCATTCCACCCATCCACTCGGCCTGGCCTGGACACCCCTAATCCACCACTGCAGAGACAAATAAGAGCATAAGAACTAGGAGCAGGAGTAGGCCATCTGGCCCCTCGAGCCTGCTCCGCCATTCAATAAGATCATGGCTGATCTTTTCATGGACTCAGCTCCACTTACCCGCCCGCTCACCATAACCCTTAATTCCTTTACTGTTCAAAAATCTTATCTATCCTTGCCTTAAAAACATTCAATGAGGGAGCCTCAACTGCTTCATTGGGCAGGGAATTCCACAGATTCACAACCCTTTGTGTGAAGAAGTTCCTCCTCAACTCAGTCCTAAATCTGCTCCCCCTTATTTTGAGGCCATGCCCCCGAGTTCTAGTTTCACCCGCCAGTGGAAACAACTTCCCTGCTTCTATCTTATCTATTCCCTTCATAATCTTATATGTTTCTATAAGATCTCCCCTCATTCTTCTGAATTCCAATGAGTATAGCCCCAGTCTACTCAGTCTCTCCTCATAATCCAACCCACTCAACTCCGGAATCAACCCAGTGAATCTCCTCTGCAACCCCTCCCAGTGCCAGTATATCCTTTCTCAAGTAAGGAGACCAAAACTGTACACAGTACTCCAGGTGTGGCCTCACCAGCACCTTATACAGCTGCAACATAACCTCGCTGTTTTTAAACTCCATCCCTCTCGCAATGAAGGACAAAATTCCATTTGCCTTCTGAATTACCTGCTGCACCTGCAAACCAACTCCTTGTGAATCCTGCACAAGGACACCCAGGTCCCTCTGCACAGCAGCATGCTGCAATTTAAGAAAAAAATTAGAAAGTTCTGGTCAGACCCCATTTGGAGAATTGTGAGCAGTTTTGGGCCCCGTATCTAAGGAAGGATGTGCCGGCCTTGGAAAGGGTCCAGAGGAGGTTCACAAGAATGATCCCTGCAATGAAGAGCTTGTCGTGTGAGGAACAGTTGAGGGCTCTGGGTCGATACTTGATGGAGTTTAGAAGGATGAGGGGGGATCTTATTGAAACTTACAGGATACTGCGAGGCCTGGATAGAGTGGACGTGGAGAGGATGTTTCCACCAGTAGGAAAAACTAGAACCAGAGGGCACAACCTCAGGCTAAAGGGACGATCCTTTAAAACAGAGATGAGGAGGAATTCCTTCAGCCAGAGAGTGGGGAATCTGTGGAACTCTTTGCCACAGAGGAGGCCGGCTCATTTTGATTTGATTTATTATTGTGATGTAGTGAAAAGTATTGTTTCTTGCGCGCTACACAGACAAAGCATACAGTTCATGGAGTACATAGGGGAGAAGAATGTAGCGTTACAGTCATAGCTAGGGTGCAGAGAAAGATCAACTTAATATAAAGGTAGGTCCATTCAAAAGTCTGATGGCAGCAGGGAAGAAACTGTTCTTGAGTTGTTTGGTATGTGATCTCATACGGGGAGGCGATGGTCCAGTGAGATTATCGCCGGACTATTCATCCAGAATCTCAGCTGATGTTCTGGGGACCCGGGTTCGAATCCCGCCACGGCAGATGGTGGAATTTGAATTTAATAAAAAATATCTGGGATTAAGAATCTACTGATGACCCATTGTCGATTGTTGGAAAAACCCATCTGGTTCCCTTTAGGGAAGGAAATCTGCCGTCCTTACCTGGTCTGGCCTACATGTGACTCCAGAGCCACAGCAATGTGGGTGTCTCTCAACTGCCCTCCAAGGGCAACTAGGGATGGGCAATAAATGCTGGGCCCAGCCAGCGACACCCATGTCCCACGAATGGATAAAAGAAAATTATTTTGTATCTTTTTCCCGATGGAAGAAGGAGGAAGAGAGAATGTCCAAGTGTGTCGGGGTCCTTGATTATGATTGACCATGCTAAATTGCCCCTTTGTGTCCAAAGATGTGTAGGTTAGGTGGATTGGCCATGCTAAATTGCCCCTTAGTGTCCAAAGATGTGGGGTTAGGTGGATTGGCCATGCTAAATTGCCCCTTAGTGTCCAAAGATGTGTCGGTTAGGTGGATTGGCCATGCTAAATTGCCCCTTAGTGTCCAAAGATGGGTGAGTTGGGTGGATTGGCCATGCTAAATTGTCCCTTAGTGTCTAAAGATGTGCAGGTTAGGTGGATTGGCCATGCTAAATTGTCCCTTAGTGTCCAAAGATGTGCAGGTTAGGGGGATTGGCCATGCTAAATTGCCTCTTAGTGTCCAACGATGTGTAGGTTAGGTGGATTGGCCATGCTAAATTGCCCCTTAGTGTTCAAAGATGTGTAGGTTAGGTGGATTGGCCGTGCTAAATTGCCCCTTAGTGTTCAAAGATGTGTAGGTTAGGTGGATTGGCCGTGCTAAATTGCCTCTTAGTATCCAAAGATGTGTAGGTTAGGGGGGATTGGCCGTGCTAAATTGCCCGTGCTAAATTGCCCCTTAGTGTCCAAAGATGTGTAGGTTAGGGGGGATTGGCCATGCTAAATTGCCTCTTTGTGTCCAAAGATGTGTAGGTTCGGGGGGATTGGCCATGCTAAATTGCCCCTTAGTGTCCAAAGATGTGTAGGTTAGGGGGGATTGGCCATGCTAAATTGCCTCTTAGTGTCCAAAGATGTGTAGGTTAGGGGGGATTGGCCATGCTAAACTGCCCCTTAGTGTCCAAAGATGTGTAGGTTAGGGTGGATTGGCCATGCTAAATTGCCCCTTAGTGTCCAAAGATGTGTAGGTTAGGGGGGATTGGCCATGCTAAATTGCCTCTTTGTGTCCAAAGATGTGTAGGTTAGGGGGGATTGGCCATGCTAAATTGCCTCTTTGTGTCCAAAGATGTGTACGTTAGGGGGGATTGGCCATGCTAAATTGCCCCTTAGTGTCCAAAGATGTGTAAGTTAGGGGGGATTGGCCATGCTAAATTGCCTCTTAGTGTCCAAAAATGTGTAGGTTAGGGGGGATTGTCCATGCTAAACTGCCTCTTAGTGTCCAAAGATGTGTAGGTTAGGGGCGATTGGCCGTGCTAAATTGCCCCTTAGTGTCCAAAGATGTGTAGGTTAGGGGGGATTGGCCATGCTAAATTGCCTCTTTGTGTCCAAAGATGTGTAGGTTAGGGGGGATTGGCCATGCTAAATTGCCCCTTAGTGTCCAAAGATGTGTAGGTTAGGGGGGATTGGCCATGCTAAATTGCCCCTTAGTGTCCAAAGATGTGTAGGTTAGGGGGGATTGGCCATGCTAAATTGCCTCTTAGTGTCCAAAGATGTGAAGGTTAGGTGGATTGGCCATGCTAAATTGCCCCTTAGTGTCCAAAGATGTGTAGGTTAGGGGGATTGGCCATGCTAAATTGCCCCTTAGTGTCCAAAGATGTGGAGGTGAGGGGGGATTGGCCATGCTAAATTGCCTCTTAGTGTGGGTCAGGGACATATCTTTCATTCTGCTTCGTGATGTCGATGTGCTTCGAACACGGCTGTGCCTCTATCAGAGCAGTGCCTGCCTATTAATCCCCTACCATTAATACCCCGTTACTCACACCCTCCAGGTAACACCCTCTCAGTCATTTATTTCCTCTGATATTGACCTTGTATCAATGTCCGATGCCAGCTCCGATAGCGGTGCTGTTTGGAAAGGCCGTTATCAGAATCTGGTCCTTAAATTGTCGACAGGCGCTCTGAATTAATGAACAACCCTTAACATCCGCCCTACCCCTTCGCCCAGCTTTATCAGAGAGGCCTCAGTAAAGGACGTCCGATTAGCTAACTGCCGTTCTCTTATCTTTGTCCTCAGGAACAGTTCACGGAGAATGTAGCTGTCGTCAGAATTCCAGACCTCATTCACACTTCACCCAGAGGCCGCATCGGCAGTTGTACGTTTCAGGGAGGGTGTCAAACTCTGATCCCGTCTTCTGCCAAGGAATCATAGAATCCCTACAGGAGGCCATTCAGCCCATTGAGACAGCACCGAGCACAATCCCACCCAGGCCCTCTCGCTGCAACCCCACACATTCACCCTGTTAATCCCCCTGACACGAAGGGGCAATTTAGAATGGCCAATCCACCTAACCCCACATCTTTGGACACTAAGGGGCAATTTAGCATGGCCAATCCACCCTAACTTACACATCTTTGGACACTAAGGGGCAATTTAGCATGGCCAATCCCCCTAACCTGCACATCTTTGGACACTAAGGGGCAATTTAGCATGGCCAATCCACCTAACCTACACATCTTTGGACACTAAGGGGCAATTTAGCATGGCCAATCCACCTAACCCCACATCTTTGGACACTAAGGGGCAATTTAGCATGGCCAATCCACCTAACCCGCACATCTTTGGACACTAAGGGACAATTTAGCATGGCCAATCCACCCTAACCTGCACATCTTTGGACACTAAGGGGCAATTTAGCATGGCCAATCCACCTAACCTACACATCTTTGGACACTAAGGGGCAATTTAGCATGGCCAATCCACCTAACCTACACATCTTTGGACACGAAGGGACAATTTAGCATGGCCAATCCATCTAACCTACACATCTTTGGACACTAAGGGGCAATTTAGCATGGCCAATACACCTAACCCCACATCTTTGGACACTAAGGGGCAATTTAGCATGGCCAATCCACCTAACCTACACATCTTTGGACACGAAGGGACAATTTAGCATGGCCAATCCATCTAACCTACACATCTTTGGACACTAAGGGGCAATTTAGCATGGCCAATACACCTAACCCCACATCTTTGGACACTAAGGGGCAGTTTAGCATGGCCAATCCACCTAACCTACACATCTTTGGACACTAAGGGGCAATTTAGCATGGCCAATCCACCTAACATACACATCTTTGGACACTAAGAGACAATTTAACATGGCCAATCCACCTAACCTGCACATCTTTGGACACTAAGGGACAATTTAGCATGGCCAATCCACCTAACCTGCACATCTTTGGACACTAAGGGACAATTTAGCATGGCCAATCCACCTAACCTGCACATCTTTGGACACTAAGGGGCAATTTAGCATGGCCAATCCACCTAACCTGCACATCTTTGGACACTAAGGGGCAATTTAGCATGGCCAATCCACCTAACCTGCACATCTTTGGACACTAAGGGACAATTTAGCATGGCCAATGCACCTAACCCCACATCTTTGGACACTAAGGGGCAATTTAGCATGGCCAATCCACCTAACCTACACATCTTTGGACACTCAGGGGCAATTAAGCATGGCCAATCCACCTAACCTGCATATCTTTGGACACTAAGGGACAATTTAGCATGGCCAATCCACCTAACATACACATCTTTGGATACTAAGGGGCAATTTAGCATGGCCAATCCACCTAACCTGCATATCTTTGGACACTAAGGGACAATTTAGCATGGCCAATCCACCCAACCAGCACGTCTTTCGGACTGTGGGAGGAAACCGGAGGAAACCCATGCAGACACGGGGACAACGTGCAGACTCCACACAGACAGTGACAGAGCAGTAAATTGCCCCTTAGTGTCCAAAGATGTGCAGGTAAGGTGGATTGGCCGTGCTAAATTGCCCCTTAGTGTCCAAAGATGTGCAGGTTAGGGGGATTGGCCGTGCTAAATTGCCCCTTAGTGTCAGGGGAATTAGCTGGGGTAAATGCATGGGTTACGGGGATAGCACCTGGGTGGGAATGTGGTCGGTGCAGACTCGATGGGCTGAATGGCCTCCTTCTGCACTGTCGGGATTCTATCTGTGTGACCTCAGACTTTTGTATCTTTTTCCCGACGGAAGAAGGTGGAAGAGAGAATGTCCGGGGTGTGTGGGGCCCTTGATTATGCCGGCTGCTTTTCCCGAGGCAGCGGGAAGTGTAGACAGAAAGTTGTTGGGGCCAGTTGGTTCGATATGCTGAAGAGGGAGGTGGACGTGGCCTTTGTGGTTAAAGGGGGTTTGGAGAGAAAGCGGGAGTGGGGATACTGAAAGTGCATGATCAGCCATGGTCATATTGACTGGTGGAGCAGGCTGGGAGGGCCGAATGGCCTCCTCCTCACCCTGTTTTCTATGTTTCTATGTTTCCTACCTCCATGAGAGTCTTTATTGAACTGCTTAAGATGGCAGCCTCATGGCACAGTTAAAACTGTGCCTGATAAGTTGATTTTGATTTTGATTTGATTTATTATTGTCACATGTACTGGGATACAGTGAAAAGTATTGTTTCTTGCACCTCATACAGACAAAGCATACTGTTCATAGAGTACATAGGGGAGAAGGAAAGGAGAGGGTGTAGAATGTAGTGTTACAGTCACAGCTAGGGTGTAGAGAAAGATCGATTTAATGCGAGGTCGGTCCATTCAAAAGTCTGACAGCAGCAGGGAAGAAGCTGTTCTTGAGTCGGTCGGTTCGTGACCTCAGACTTTTGTATCTTTTTCCCGATGGAAGAAGGTGGAAGAGAGAATGTCCGGGGTGTGTGGGATCCTTGATTATGCTGCTGCTTTTCCCCGAGGCAGCGGGAAGTGTAGACAGAGTCAATGGATGGGAGGCTGGTTTGCGTGATGGACTGGGCTACATTCACAACCTTTTGTAGTTCCTTGCGGTCTTGGGCAGAGCAGGAGCCCAGACCAAGCTGTGATACATCCAGAAAGAATGTTTTCTATGCAGCATCTGTAAAAGTTGGTGAGAGTCGTAGCTGACACGACAAATTTCCTTAGCCTCCTGAGGAAGTAGATTTTGACCCAGTGACAGTGAAGGAACAGCCGATATATTTCCAAGTCGGGATGGTGAGTGACTCGGAGGGGAGCCTCCAGGTGGGGGTGTTCCCAGGTATCTGCTGCCCTTGTCCTTCTAGATGGTAGAGGTGGTGGGTTTTACATTGAAGGGTTAGTGGCACACTGGGTAAGCACTGCTGCCTAATGGAGCCAGCGACCTGGGTTCAATTCCTGGCTCGGGTCACTGTCTGTGCGGAGTCTGCACGTTCTCCCCGTGTCTGCGCGGGTTTCCTCTGGGTGCTCCAGTTTCCTCCCACACTCTGAAAGATGTGCTGGTTAGGTGCATTGGCCATAGAACCATAGAACCATAGAAAATTACAGCTCAGAAACAGGCCTTTTGGCCCTTCTTGTCTGTGCCGAACCATTTTTTGCCTAGTCCCACTGACCTGCACTTGGACCATATCCCTCCACACCCCTCTCATCCATGAACCCGTCCAAGTTTTTCTTAAATGTTTAAAGTGACCCCGCATTTACCACTTTATCCAGCAGCTCATTCCACACTCCCACCACTCTCTGCGTGAAGAAGCCCCCCCTAATATTCCCTTTAAACTTTTCTCCTTTCACCCTTAACCCATGCCCTCTGGTTTTTTTCTCCCCTAGCCTCAGCGGAAAAAGCCTGCTTGCATTCACTCTATACCCATCAAAATCTTATACACCTCTATCAAATCTCCCCTCAATCTTCTACGCTCCAGGGAATAAAGTCCCAACCTATTCAATCTCTCTCTGTAACTCAGCTTCTCAAGTCCCGGCAACATCCTTGTGAACCTTCTCTGCACTCTTTCAACCTTATTTACATCCTTCCTGTAACTAGGTGACCAAAACTGTACACAATACTCCAAATTCGGCCTCACCAATGCCTTATATAACCTTACCATAAAACTCCAACTTTTATACTCGATATTCTGATTTATAAAGGCCAATGTACCAAAGGCACTCTTTGCGACCCTATCCACCTGTGACGTCACTTTTAGGGAATTCTGTACCTGTATTCCCAGATCCCTCTGTTCAACTGCACTCTTCAGAGTCCTACCATTTACCCTGTATGTTCTACTTTGGTTTGTCCTTCCAATGTGCAATATCTCACACTTGTCTGCGTTAAATTCCATTTGCCATTTTTCAGCCCATTTTTCTAGTTGGTCCAAATCCCTCTGCAAGCTTTGAAATCCTTCCTCACTGTCCACTACACCTCCAATCTTTGTATCATCAGCAAACTTGCTGATCCAATTGACCACATTATCATCCAGATCATTGATATAGATGACAAACAACAATGGACCCAACACCGATCCCTGCGGCACACCACTAGTCACAGGCTTCCACTCAGAGAAGCAATCCTCCCCAATCACTCTCTGGTTTCTTCCATTGAAAGACAGTAAGAGTTTTAACAACACCAGGTTAAAGTCCAACAGGGTTATTTGGTAGCAAATGCCATTAGCTTTCGGAGCGCTGCTCCTTCCATTGAGTTCTTCCATTGAGCCAGTGTCTAATCCAATTTACTACCTCCCCATGTATACCTAGCGACTGAACCTTCCTAACTAACCTCCCATGAGGGACCTTGTCAGAGGCCTTGCTGAAATCCAGGCAGACAACATCCACCGCCTTCCCTTCATCCACTTTCCTGGTAACCTCCTCGAAAAACTCTAATAAATTGGTCAAACATGACCTACCACGCACAAAGCCATGTTGACTCTCCCTAATAAGTCCCTGTCTATCCAAATATTTGTAGATCCTATCCCTTATCACACCTTCCAATAACTTGCCCAACACCGACGTCAAACTTACTGGCCGATAATTTCCCGGATTTCTTTTGGAACCTATTTTAAACAACGGAACAACATGAGCCACCCTCCAATCATCCGGCACCTCCCCCGTGAATACTGACATTTTAAATATGTCTGCCAGGGCCCCTGCAAGTTCAACACTAGCTTCCCTCAAGGTCCGTGGGAATACCCTGGGGATTTATCCACTCTGATTTGCCTCAAGACAGCGAGCACCTCCTCCCCTTTAATCTGTAAAGGTTCCATGGCCTCCCTACCAGTTTGCCCTATTTCCGTAGACTCCATGCCCGTTTCCTCAGTAAATACGAATGCAAAAAAAACATTTAGTATCTCCCTCATCTCTTTTGGTTCCATACTCAGTCTACCACTCTGGTCTTCAAGAGGACCAATTTTATCCCTCACTATCCTTTTGCTCCTAACATACCTATAGGAGCTCTTTGGATTTTCCTTCACTCTGTCTGCCAAAGCAACCTCATGTCTTCGTTTAGCCCTCCTGATTTCCCTCTTAAGTAGCTTCTTGCACTTTTTATACTCCTCGAGCATCTGATGTGTTCCTTGCTGCCTGTACATTTCATACAACTCTCTCTTCCTCTTAATCAGTGTTACAATCTCCCTCGAGAACCAAGGTTCCTTTTTCCGATTTACTTTGCCTTTAATCCTGACAGGAACATACAAACTCTGCACTCTCAAAATTTCTCCTTTGAAGGCCTCCCACTTTCCATTTACATCCTTACCAGAGAACAGCCTGTGCCAATCCGCACTTCCCAGATCCCTTCTCATTTCATCAAATTTGGCCTTTTTCCAGTTCAGAACTTCAACCCGAGGACCAGATCTATCCTTATCCACGATCAGGTTGAAACTAATGGCATTATGATCACTGGATCCAAAGTGTTCCCTCACACTCACATCCATCACCTGCCCTAACTCATTTCCCAATAGGAGATCCAATATTGCATCCTCTCTATATACTGATGTAGAAAATTCTCCTGAACACATTTTACAAACTCTACCCCATCTAAACCTTTAACAGTATGCGAGTCCCAATCTATAGTGGAAAATTAAAATCCCCTACTATCACAACTTTGTGTTTCTTGCAGTTGTCAGCTATCTCTCCGCTGATTTGCTCCTCCAATTCTCGCTGACTATTGGGTGGTCTATAATACAAGCCCATTAATGTGATCATACCTTTCCTGTTTCTCAGCTCCACCCAAAGGGCCTCTGTAGACAAGCTCCCTAATCTATCCTGCCTGAGTACCGCTGTAACATTTTCCCTGACCAACAATGCCACCCCCCCACCTTTTATCCCTCTGCCTCTATCCCGCCTGAAACATTGGAACCCCGGAACATTGAGCTGCCAGTCCTGCCCCTCCTGTAGCCAAGTTTCACTAATGGCTAATGTCATATTTCCATGTGTCTATCCACGCCTTCAGCTCATCTGCCTTCCCCACAATACTCCTGGCATTGAAATAGACGCACCTCAAAAGGTTATTTCCACCACACTCTACCCTTCCATTTGTGATTTTGCTTGAACTAACCTGTCTTTTTACCCCTGCTCCACTCTCTGCTCTGGCACTCTGGTTCCCACCCCCCTGCAAATCTAGTTTAAACGCTCCCCAATAACACTAGCAAATCTCCCTGCAAGTATATTGGTCCCCTTGTAGTTTAGGTGTAACCCGACTCTCTTGTACAGGTCCCACCTGCCCCAGAAGAGGTCCCAATGATCCAAGAATTGGAAACCCTGCCCCCTGCACCAGTTCCTCAGCCACGTGTTCATCCGCCCGAGCATCCTACTCCTGCCCTCACTGGCATGTGGCTCAGGTAGCAATCCTGAGATTTCTACCCTCGGTGTCCTGCTTTTTAACTTCCTTCCAAGCTCTTTGTACTCACTCTTTAGGACCTCCTCACTCTTCCTTCCCACGTCATTGGTACCGATGTGTACCACGGCATCTGGCTGATCACCTTCCCACTTTAGAACGCTGTGCACGCGATCAGAGACATCGCTGACCTTGGCACCCGGGAGGCAACAAACCATGCGGGAGTCTCTGTCCCGACCACAGAACCTCCTGTCCGTACCTCTGACCATTGAGTCCCCTATCACTACTGCTCTCCTCTTCTTCATCCCACCCTTTTGCGCTGTAGAACCAGACTCAGTATCAGAGTTCCGGCTGTCGCAGCTTGTCCCAGGTAAAGCATCTCCCACAACAGTATCCAATTCAGTATACCTGTTGTGGAGGGGTATGGCCACAGGGGAACCCTGCTCTGCCTGTCCTTTCACACTGCCATTTCCTCTCCCTACAGTAACCCAATTTCCTGTGCTCTGCTGCTTAGGTGTAACTACCTCCCTAAAGCTACTGTCTATATACTTCTCATTCTCCCGAATTAGATGGAGGTCATCAAGCTCCCGCTCCAGTTCCCTAACACGCTTTGCTAGCAGCTGCAGCTGGATGCATCTTTTGCAGGTGTTGTTGTCAGGGATACCGGACGTCTCCCTGATCTCCCACATCCTACAGGAGGAGCATTCCACCATCTTGCCTGGCATTGCTAAGTTCTCCCTCTGTGTTACCCGAACAGGCGCCGGAGTGTGGCGACTAGGGGAATTTCACGGTAACTTCATTGCAGTGTTAACGGAAGCCTAATTGTGACACTAATAAACCAACTTAAACTGAATAAAAAAGGTTAGAGGTGGTCTCTGTATCACACTGGGAGTCACTGTGCACAGTTCCGGTCTCTGTATCACACTGGGAGTCACTGTGCACAGTTCCGGTCTCTGTATCACACTGGGAGTCACTGTGCACAGTTCCAGTCTCTGTATCACACTGGGAGTCACTGTGCACAGTTCTGGTCTCCGTATCACACTGGGAGTCACTGTGCACAGTTCCGGTCTCTGTATCACACTGGGAGTCACTGTGCACAGTTCCGGTCTCTGTATCACACTGGGAGTCACTGTGCACAGTTCCGGTCTCTGTATCACACTGGGAGTCTCTGTGCACAGTTCCACTCTCTGTATCACACTGGGAGTCACTGTGCACAGTTCCGGTCTCTGTATCACACTGGGAGTCACTGCGCACAGTTCCGGTCTCTGTATCACACTGGGAGTCACTGTGCACAGTTCCGGTCTCTGTATCACACTGGGAGTCAATGTGCACAGTTCCGGTCTCTGTATCACACTGGGAGTCACTGTGCACAGTTCCGGTCTCTGTATCACACTGGGAGTCACTGTGCACAGTTCCGGTCTCTGTATCACACTGGGAGACACTGTGCACAGTTCGGTCTCCGTATCACACTGGGAGTCACTGTGCACAGTTCCGGTCTCTGTATCACACTGGGAGTCACTGTGCACAGTTCCGGTCTCCGTATCACACTGGGAGTCACTGTGCACAGTTCCGGTCTCTGTATCACACTGGGAGTCACTGTACACAGTTCCGGTCTCCGTATCACACTGGGAATCACTGTGCACAGTTCCAGTCTCTGTATCACACTGGGAGTCACTGTGCACAGTTCCGGTCTCCGTATCACACTGGGAGTCACTGTGCACAGTTCCAGTCTCTGTATCACACTGGGAGTCACTGTGCACAGTTCCGGTCTCTGTATCACACTGGGAGTCACTGTGCACAGTTCTAGTCTCCCTATCACACTGGGAGTCACTGTGCACAGTTCCGGTCTCTGTATCACACTGGGAGTCACTGTGCACAGTTCCGGTCTCTGTATCACACTGGGAGTCACTGTGCACAGTTCCAGTCTCTGTATCACACTGGGAGTCACTGTGCACAGTTCCAGTCTCCGTATCACACTGGGAGTCACTGTGCACAGTTCCAGTCTCTGTATCACACTGGGAGTCACTGTGCACAGTTCCAGTCTCTGTATCACACTGGGAGACACTGTGCACAGTTCCACTCTCTGTATCACACTGGGAGACACTGTGCACAGTTCCGGTCTCTGTATCACACTGGGAGTCACTGTGCACAGTTCCGGTCTCCGTATCACACTGGAAGTCACTGTGCACTGTTCCGGACTCTGTATCACACTGGGCGTCACTGTGCACAGTTCCGGTCTCTGTATCACACTGGGAGTCACTGTGCACAGTTCCGGTCTCTGTATCACACTGGGAGTCACTGTGCACAGTTCCGGTCTCTGTATCACACTGGGAATCACTGTGCACAGTTCCGGTCTCTGTATCACACTGGGAGTCACTGTGCACAGTTCCAGTCTCTGTATCACACTGGGAGTCACTGTGCACAGTTCCAGTCTCTGTATCACACTGGGAGTCACTGTGCACAGTTCCGGTCTCTGTATCACACTGGGAGTCACTGTGCACAGTTCCGGTCTCTGTATCACACTGGGAGTCACTGTGCACAGCTCTAGTCTCTGTATCACATTGGGAGTCACTGTGCACAGTTCCAGTCTCTGTATCACACTGGGAGTCACTGTGCACAGTTCTAGTCTCTGTATCACACTGGGAGTCACTGTGCACAGTTCCGGTCTCTGTATCACACTGGGAGTCACTGTGCACAGTTCTAGTCTCTGTATCACACTGGGAGTCACTGTGCACAGTTCCAGTCTCTGTATCACACTGGGAGTCACTGTGCACAGTTCCAGTCTCTGTATCACACTGGGAGTCACTGTGCACAGTTCCGGTCTCTGTATCACACTGGGAGTCACTGTGCACAGTTCCGGTCTCCGTGTCACACTGCGAGTCACTGTGCACAGTTCCGCTCTCTGTATCACACTGGGAGTCACTGTGCACAGTTCCAGTCTCCGTATCACACTGGGAGTCACTGTGCACAGTTCCGGTCTCTGTATCACACTGGGAGTCACTGTGCACAGTTCCAGTCTCTGTATCACATTGGGAGTCACTGTGCACAGTTCCGGTCTCCGTATCACACTGGGAGTCACTGTGCACAGTTCCAGTCTCTGTATCACACTGGGAGTCACTGTGCATAGTTCCGGTCTCTGTATCACACTGGGAGTCACTGTGCACAGTTCCGGTCTCTGTATCACACTGGGAGTCACTGTGCACAGTTCCGGTCTCTGTATCACACTGAGAGTCACTGTGCACAGTTCCAGTCTCCGTATCACACTGGGAGTCACTGTGCACAGTTCCAGTCTCCGTATCACACTGGGAGTCACTGTGCACAGTTCCGGTCTCTGTATCACACTGGGAGTCACTGTGCACAGTTCCAGTCTCTGTATCACACTGGGAGTCACTGTGCACAGTTCCAGTCTCTGTATCACACTGGGAGTCACTGTGCACAGTTCCAGTCTCTGTATCACACTGGGAGTCACTGTGCACAGTTCCGGTCTCTGTATCACACTGGGAGTCACTGTGCACAGTTCCTTGCACTGTGGGACAGCCCCGAATGGGGCTGAATGGCCTTCTGCTGCCCCGAGTCCTGGGGTAACACTGGGATAACCAGGTGGACTGTCAAGTGGGGGGCGCGTCAGGTTTGTGTGAGAAAGTCCTTGTTTAAGATAGGGCTCCACCCAGTCCCCCGCTGTGTCAATAGGTAGTCACGCCCAATCCCCCGCTGTGTCAATAGGTAGTCACGCGTATCCCACGCTGTGTCAATAGCTAGTCACCCCTCCCTCCCCCCGCCCCGCTGTGTCAATAGGTAGTCACGTATATTGCTCCCTGTACAATGTGCACAATCACCTTGGCAACAAGATACGAGGTGACTTCCACTTGGGTTTAATAATTAGCCAGGCTTCTGTACTTTCCAGACAGTTTAAGGAAATGGGGGAGGGGGCAAGGGAGAGAAAAGGGATGGTGGAGGAAGGGAGAGCAGGAGCGTGGGAGGGAGGGAGGGAGGGAACGAAGAAAAGAGGAAGCGAGGGAGGGAGGGTGTGAGGAAGTTAGGTAGTGAATGATTGAGAGAATGAGGGAGGGAGTGAGGGTCCAATTGCAATCTTCCTCGAGAGGCAGGATTCAGGGAGGGCATGGAAGCAGAGGGAATGTCTGAGCAGAGGGAGATTACAGAGATAGGGAGGAGTGTAGGGGCTGGAGGAGGTTACAGAGATAGGGAGGGGTGTAGGGGGCTGGAGGAGGTTACAGAGATAGGGAGGGGTGTAGGGGCTGGAGGAGGTTACAGAGATAGGGAGGGGTGTAGGGGCTGGAGGAGGTTACAGAGATAGGGAGGGGTGTAGGGGCTGGAGGAGGTTACAGAGATAGGGAGGGTTGTCGGGGCTGGAGGAGGTTACAGAGATAGGGAGGGGTGTAGGGGCTGGAGGAGGTTACAGAGATAGGGAGGGGTGTAGGGGCTGGAGGAGGTTACAGAGATAGGGAGGGGTGTAGGGGCTGGAGGAGGTAACAGAGATAGGGAGGGGTGTAGGGTCTGGAGGAGGTTACAGAGATAGGGAGGGGTGTAGGGTCTGGAGGAGGTTACAGAGATAGGGAGGGGTGTAGGGGCTGGAGGAGGTTACAGAGCTAGGGAGGGGTGTAGCGGCTGGAGGAGGTTACAGAGATAGGGAGGGGTGTAGGGGGCTGAAGGAGGTTACAAAATAGGGAGGGTGTGGAGGCTCGGGGAGGTTACAGAGATAGGGAGGGGTGTAGGGGCTCGAGGAGGTTACAGAGATAGTGAGGGGTATAGGGGCTGGAGGAGGTTACAGAGATCGGGAGGGTTGTTGGGGCTGGAGGAGGTTACAGAGATAGGGAGGGGTGTAGGGGCTGGAGGAGGTTACAGAGATCGGGAGGGTTGTTGGGGCTGGAGGAGGTTACAGAGATCAGGAGGCGTGTCGGGGTTGGAGGAGGTTACGGAGATCGAGAGGGTTGTCGGGGCTGGAGGAGGTTCCAGAGATAGGGAGGGGTGTAGGGGCTGGAGGAGGTTACAGAGATCAGGAGGCGTGTCGGGGCTGGAGGAGGTTACGGAGATAGGGACGGGTGTCGGGGCTGGAGGAGGTTACAGGGATAAAGAGTGGTGTAGGGGCTGGAGGAGGTTACAGAGATCGAGAGGGTTGTCGGGGCTGGAGGAGGTTCCAGAGATAGGGAGGGGTGTAGGGGCTGGAGGACGTTACAGAGATCAGGAGGCGTGTCGGGGCTGGAGAAGGTTACGGAGATAGGGACGGGTGTCGGGGCTGGAGGAGGTTACAGAGATAGGGACGGGTGTCGGGGCTGGAGGAGGTTACAGGGATAAAGAGTGGTGTAAGGGCTCTGATTCATTTGATGAGAGGGGCACCAGGTGGGAATAGCCTCATCTAGCCACAGAGAGGCCTTGGTTCAGGATGGAGTGGTTAACCAGGTTCAAAGGTCGCAGACAGGTGTCAAAGGTCAGGGGAGGGAGTGTTTACCTTTGACACAGGTACGTTAAGTGACATTGGTTCCCTATCGATAACCATCTACCAATCAGCTTCGACATTGCCCTTTTATTGAAGGCCATAATCAAAGCTTGGCGCTAATCCATTGTCAGGCTTCTGGTTAATGTTTAGGCCTTGAACAGCCCCTAGCAACGGCCTGGCTTCCGGCCTTATCTGGTGAACCTAGTCAAAGGACATGCTTTTCACCAACCACCAGTCTCTAATCTTTGTCCTTAAGCTATTGATTGCGTACCTTTTGTCAAATCACAAGATTAAATTAATGATTAATTGATTTATACCGAGTTCAGAGGCAAGAATGTCTGATTAAGCCTTTTCGATTTAGTCTCCATGCATATTTCACCCCCCATTGTCCCATATCTCTCTCACAAATTGTCCTGGTCCCCCCACGCCGACACTATAGTTACGAAAGCCCCACCAACGCCTCTACTTTCTCAGAAGACTAAGGAAATTCGGCATGTCAGCTACAACTCTCACCAACTTTTACAGATGCTCCATAGAAAGCATTCTTTCTGGTTGTATCACAGCTTGGTCTGGGCTCCTGCTCTGCCCAAGACCGCAAGGAACTACAAAGGGTTGTGAATGTAGCCCAATCCATCACGCAAACCAGCCTCCCATCCATTGACTCTGTCTACACTTCCCGCTGCCTCGGGAAAAGCAGGCAGCATAATCAAGGACCCCACGCACCCCGGACATTCTCTCTTCCACCTTCTTCCGTCGGGAAAAAGATACAAAAGTCTGAAATCACATATGACTGACTCGAGAAAAGTTTCTATAGAATCCCTACAGTGCAGAAGGAGGCCATTCAGCCCATCGAGTGTGCGTCAACAACAATCCCACCCAGGCCCTATCCCGACAACCCCCACGTATTTATCCTGCTAATCCCATTAAAACTCGGGAGAATTTGGCATGGCCAATGCACCTAACGCTCACATCTCCGGACTGTGGGAGGAAACCGGAGCACCCGGAGGAAACCCACGCAGACACGAGGAGAATGTGCAAACTCCACACAGACAGTGACCCGAGCCGGGAATCGAACCCGGGACCCTGGAGCTGTGAGACAGCAGTGCTAACCACTGTGCCACCGTGCAACCCTTCTTCCCCGCTGCCAGCAGACTTTTGAATGGACCGACCTCGCATTAAGTTGATCTTTCTCTACACCCGAGCTATGACTGTAACACTACATTCTGCACCCTCTCCTTTCCTTCTCCCCTCAGCACTGACCCTCTGACAGTGCGGCACTCCCTCAGTACTGACCCTCTGACAGTGCGGCACTCCCTCAGCACTGACCCTCTGACAGTGCTGCACTCCCTCAGCACTGACCCTCTGACAGTGCGGCACTCCCTCAGTACTGACCCTCTGACGGTGCGGCACTCCCTCAGCACTGACCCTCTGACAGTGCAGCACTCCCTCAGCACTGACACTCTGACAGTGCGGCACTCCCCCAGTACTGACGCACTGACAGTGCGGCACTCGCTCAGCACTGACCCTCTGACAGTGCGGCACTCCCTCAGCACTGACCCTCTGACAGTGCGGCGCTCCCACAACACTGACCCTCTGACAGTGCAGCACTCCCTCAGCACTGACCCTCTGACAGTGCGGCACTCCCTCAGCACTGACCCTCTGACAGTGCGGCGCTCCCTCAGCACTGACCCTCTGACAGTGCGGCACTCCCTCAGCACTGACCCTCTGACAGTGCGGCACTCCCCCAGTACTGACCCTCTGACAGTGCGGCACTCCCCCAGTACTGACGCACTGACAGTGCGGCACTCCCTCAGCACTGACCCTCTGACAGTGCGGCACTCCCTCAGCACTGACCCTCTGACAGTGCGGCACTCCCCCAGTACTGACCCTCTGACAGTGCGGCACTCTCTCAGCACTGACCCTCTGACAGTGCGGCACACTCTCAGCACTGACCCTCTGACAGTGCGGCACTCCCTCAGTACTGACCCTCTGACGGTGCGGCACTCCCTCAGCACTGACCCTCTGACAGTGCGGCACTCCCTCAGTACTGACCCTCTGACAGTGCGGCACTCTCTCAGCACTGACCCTCTGACAGTGCGGCACACTCTCAGCACTGACCCTCTGACAGTGCGGCACTCCCTCAGCACTGACCCTCTGACAGTGCGGCACTCCCTCAGCACTGACCCTCTGACATTGCAGCACTCCCTCAGCACTGACCCTCTGACAGTGCGGCACTCCCTCACTACTGATCCGCCAACAGTGCAGCGTGCCTTCTGTACTGGAGAGAATGTAGTGTTACTGTCATAGCTAGGGTGTAGAGGAAAATGAAATTAGCTAATTGTCCGTCCATTCAAAAGTCTGACAGCAGCAGGGAAGAAGCTGTTCTTGAGCCGGTTGGTACGAGACCTCAGACTTTTGTATCTTTTTCCCGATGGAAGAAGATGGAAGAGAGAATGTCCGGGGTGCGTGGGGTCCTTGATTATGCCGGCTGCTTTTCCCCGAGGCAGCGGGAAGTGTAGACAGAGTCAATGGATGGGAGGCTGGTTTGTGTGATGGGACTGGGCTACATTCACGACCCTTTGTAGTTCCTTGCGGTCTTGGGCAGAGCAGGAGCCCAGACCAAGCTGTGATACATCTGGAAAGAATGCTTTCTATGGAGCATCTGTAAAAGTTGGTGAGAGTCGTAGCGGACATGCCAAATTTCCTTAGTCTCCTGAGAAAGTAGAGGCGTTGGTGGGGCTTTCGTAACTATAGTGTCGGCATGGGGGGGACCAGGACAGGTTGTTGGTGATCTGGACACCTAAAAACTTGAAGCTCTCGACCCTTTCTACTTCGTACCCGTTGATGTAGACAGGAGCATGCTCTCCTTTACGATTCCTGAAGTCGATGACAATCTCCTTCGTTTTGTTGACATTGAGGGAGAGATTATTGTTGCCGCACCAGTTCACCAGATTCTCTACCTCATTCCTGTTCTCTGTCTCGACATTGTTTGAGATCCGACCCACTACGGTGATGACGTCAGCAAACTTGAAAACCGAGTTGGATGGGAATTTGCTAGTGTGTGTAGTTCAAACACATTCACCCCCGCATAAATTCCACAGTGTTGAGGTTTAACACCAAGCTTCTGAATATTGTTCACGGATTGGATCTGCAAGTTGCGTTGCCCTGTGTAAAGGCTCAGGACAGCAGGACATTGCGAAGGAGATTAACCCGTAAATCCCTGAAGGATTTGTCTTTATTGAACAGACACAGCCTGATCCTTGCTGAAAAATTCGAGGTCCCTCCGAGCGCCTTCCCAAATCCCAGAGTCCCGTAACAAGATACCAACCAGGACACTGTCAACTCCCCAACACCCCTCCCTATCCCTGTCACCTCCTCCAGCCCCTAAACCTCTCCCTATCTCTGCAACCTCCAGCCACGACACCCCTCCCTATCTCTGTAACCTCCTCCAGCCCCTATACCCCTCCCTATCTCTGTACCTCCTCCAGCCCCTACACCCCTCCCTATCTCTGTACCTCCTCCAGCCACGACACCCCTCCCTATCTCTGTAACCTCCTCCAGCCACGACACCCCTCCCTATCTCTGTAACCTCCTCCAGCACCTACACCCCTCCCTATCTCTGTAACCTCCTCCAGCCCCTATACCCCTCCCTATTTCTGTACCTCCTCCAGCCACGACACCCCTCCCTATCTCTGTAACCTCCTCCAGCCCCTACACCCCTCCCTATCGCTGTAACCTCCTCCAGCCCCTGCACCCCTCCCTATCTCTGTACCTCCTCCAGCCCCTACACCCCTCCCTATCTCTGTAACCTCCTCCAGCCCCTATACCCCTCCCTATCTCTGTAACCTCCTCCAGCCCCTATACCCCTCCCTATCTCTGTAACCTCCTCCTGGCCCTACACCCCTCCCTATCTCTGTAACCTCCTCCAGCCCCTACATCCCTCCCTATCTCTGTAACCTCCTCCAGCCCCTATACCCCTCCCTATCTCTGTAACCTCCTCCAGCCCCTACACCCATCCCTATCTCTGTAACCTCCTCCAGCCCCTATACCCCTCCCTATCTCTGTAACCTCCTCCAGCCCCTACAGCCCTCCCTATCTCTGCAATCCTCTCCAGCCCCTACACCCCTCCCTATCTCTGTAACCTCCTCAAGCCCCTACAACTCTCCCTATCTCTGTAATCTCCTCCAGCCCCTTCACTGTGTTGAAGTGGTGAAGAAGGCACTCGGCATGCTTGGTTTCATTGGTCAGAACATTGAATACAGGAGTTGGGACGTCTTGTTGAAGTTGTACAAGACATTGGTAAGGCCACACTTGGAATACTGTGTACAGTTCTGGTCACCCTATTATAGAACAAAGAACAAAGAGAACAAAGAACAGTACAGCACAGGAAACAGGCCCTTCGGCCCTCCAAGCCTGTGCCGCTCCTTGGTCCAACTAGACCAATCGTTTGTATCCCTCCATTCCCAGGCTGCTCAATAGAAAGGATATTATTAAACTAGAAAGAGTGCAGAAAAGATTTACTCGGATGCTACTGGGACTTGATGGATTGAGTTATAAGGAGAGGCTGGATAGACTGGGACTTTTTTCTCTGGAGCGTAGGAGGCTGAGGGGTGACCTTATAGAGATCTATAAAATAATGAGGGGCACAGATCAGCGAGATAGTCAATATCTTTTCCCAAAGGTAGGGGAGTCTAAAACTAGAGGGCATAGGTTTAAGGTGAGAGGGGAGAGATACAAAAGGGTCCAGAGGGGCAATTTTTTCACACAGAGGGTGGTGAGTGTCTGGAACGAGCTGCCAGAGGTAGTAGTAGAGGCGGGTACAATTTTGTCTTTTAAAAAGCATTTAGATAGTTCCATGGGTACGATGGGTGTAGAGGGATATGGGCCAAATGTGGGCAATTGGGATTAGTTTAGGGGTTAAAAACAAAAGGGCGGCAGGGACAAGTTGGGCCGAAGGGCCTGTTTCCATGCTGTAAACCTCTATGACTCTAACCCAACCCATTGTGTCAACAGGTGGTCGCACCCAATCCCCCGCTGTGTCAATTGGTAGTCACACCTAACCCCACACTGTGTCAATAGGTAGATACGCCAACCCCCTGCTGTGTCAATGGGTAGTGATGCCAACCCCCCCCCCGCCGCTGTGTTAATAGGCAGACACACCCAATCCCCCGCTGTGTCAATAGGTAGTCACGCCTACCCCCCGCTGTGTCAATAGGCAGACACACCCAATCCCCCGCTGTGTCAATAGGTAGTCACGCCTACCCCCCGCTGTGTCAAAGGTAGTTACCCCCAACCCCCCCCCCCGCAGCGTCAATAGGTTGTCACGCCCAACTCCCCCGCTGTGTCAATAGGTAGTCATGCCCAACCCCCCGCTGTGTCAATGGGTAGTAACGCCTACCCCCCCCCGTTATGTCAATAGGTAGTGATGCCAACCCCCCCCCCCGCCGCTGTGTCAATAGGCAGACACACCCAATCCCCCGCTGTGTCAATAGGTAGTCACGCCTACCCCCCGCTGTGTCAATAGGTCCTCAGGCCCAATCCCCCACTGTGTCAATAGGTAGTCATGCCCAACTCCCCTGCTGTGTCAGGAGGTAGTCACACCCAATCCCCTGCTGTGTCAATAGGTAGTCACACCCAACCTCCTGCTGCATCAATGGGTAGTCACGCCTATCCCCTGCTGTGTTAGTAAGTAGTCACGCCCAACCCCCCCCCGCCCCCCCGCCCCCCCCGCTGTGTCAATAGGTAGTCATGTACACCGCTCCTTGTACAATCTGATTTGATTTGATATATTATTGTCACATGTATTGGGATACAGTGAAAAGTATTGTTTCTTGCGCGCTATACAGACAAAGCATACCGTTCACAGAGAAGGAAAGGAGAGGATGCAGAATGTAGTGTTACAGTCACAGCTAGGGTGTAGAGAAAGATCAACTGAATGCAAGGTCGGTCCATTCAAAAGTCTGACAGCAGCAGGGAAGAAGCTGTTCTTGAGTCGGTTGGTCCGTGACCTCAGACTTTTGTATCTTTTTCCCGACGGAAGAAGGTGGAAGAGAGAATGTCCGGGGTGCGTGAGGTCCTTGATTATGCTGGCTGCTTTTCCCGAGGCAGCGGGAAGTGTAGACAGAGTCAATGGATGGGAGGCTGGTTTGCGTGATGGATTGGGCTACATTCACAACCCTTTGTAGTTCCTTGTGGTCTTGGGCAGAGGAGGAGCCCAGACCAAGCTGGGATACAACCAGAAAGAATGCTTTCTATGGGGCATCTGTAAAAGTTGGTGAGAGTCGTAGCGGACATGCCAAATTTCCTTAGTCTCCTGAGAAAGTAGAGGTGTTGGTGGGACTTTCTTAACTATAGTGTCGGCATGGGGGGGACCAGGACAGGTTGTTGGTGATCTGGACACCTAAAAACGTGAAGCTCTCGACCCTTTCTACTTCATCCCCGTTGATGTAGACAGGAGCATGTTCTCCTTTACGCTTCCTGAAGTCGATGACAATCTCCTTCGAGACACACACACACTCTCAAAATTCACTTTCTGCTGTGCTGGGATTTGAACCCGGGTCCCCTGAGTGTTCTGCTGTGGGTCTCTGGACTACTTGGGGTGACACAGTGGTTAGCACTGCAGCTTCACAGCGCCAGGGACCTGGGTTCAATTCCCGGCTTGGCTCACTGTCTGTGCGGAGTCTGCATGTTCTCCCCATGTCTGCCTGGGTTTCCTCCCACAGTCCAAAGACGTGCGGGTTGGGTGGATTGGCCATGCTAAATTGCCCCTTAGTGTCCAAAGATGTGCAGGTTAGATGGATTGGCCATACTAAATTGCCCCTTAGTATCCAAAGATGTGCGGGTTGGGTGGATTGGCCATGCTAAATTGTCCCTTAGTGTCCAAAGATGTGCAGGTTAGATGGATTGGCCATACTAAATTGTCCCTTAGTGTCCAAAGATGTGTAGGTTAGGGGGATTGGCCATGCTAAATTGCCCCTTAGTGTCCAAAGATGTGCAGGTTAGATGGATTGGCCATACTAAATTGCCCCTTAGTGTCCAAAGATGTGCGGGTTGGGTGGATTGGCCATGCTAAATTGTCCCTTAGTGTCCAAAGACGTGCAGGTTAGGTGGATTGGCCATACTAAATTGCCCCTTAGTGTCCAAAGATGTGCAGGTTAGGTGGATTGGCCATGCTAAATTGCCCCTTAGTGTCCAAAGACGTGTAGGTTAGGTGGATCCGCGTCCGCGCAGATCGCCACTTTACCCAAACCCGGGAATGGCGGCGATTCGATTCACGCCCGAAACGGGCGCAACGGCGATTTAAAGACATTTACATGTATTTAAATTGAATTAATGAACCGCCCGCCCAACTTTATCAGCATTTCCCCCTTCACCGCACCGTTCGCCGATCGGGATCTGCGCCGTAATGGACTGCGGAATAAATGTCTGAATCGGGCGCTCCAGCTGCTGAAGAGCGAGTTCCGAGATTCCAACGGCTCCCTGACTCAGAGCGGTGGTGGGGGAGGGAGGGGAGGGGGGGGGGGTTGGGGGGGGAGGGGGAGGGGGGAGGGGAGGGAGGGAGAGGTGGGTCAGATCGTTCTCTGGTGGGGGTGGGGTGGGGGGGGAGGCTGATCAGTGTCTGGTGGGGAGGGAGGAGGAGGCGGGTCAGATGTTCCTCTCTGTGAGTGAGGCCAGACCATTCTCTGGGATGGGGGGGCGGGGGGGAGTGAGGCCAGACCATTCTCTGGGAGGGGGGCGGTGGGGGGGAGTGAGGCCAGATCATTCACTGGGAGGGGGGGTGAGTGAGGCCAGATCGTTGTCTGAGGCAGGGGGAGGAGGGCAGTAAGATGTATCTCCAGTGGGTGGGGGGGGGGGGGGGGAGATGGATCTCTGGTGGGGGGTGCGGGGAAGGACAGGGGGGTCTGCTGCCACTCTGTGGGCAATTTGTGGGGGGGGGGGAGGGGGGCAGTGGTAGCGATCGGTCTGGGTAGCGGTGGAGGTGGATTGGGGGACAGTGATGTGCGTGGGTAGTGGGAGGGGGATGGATAAGGGGGACAGTGATGTGTGTGGGTAGTGGGGGGTGGATAAGGGGGACAGTGATGTGTGTGGGTAGTGGGGGGGGGATGGATAAGGGGACAGTGATGTGTGTGGGTAGTGGGTGGGTGGATAAGGGGACAGTGATGTGTGTGTGTGGGGGGGGTGGATAAGGGGGACAGTGATGTGTGTGTGTGGGGGGGGTGGATAAGGGGGACAGTGATGTGTGTGGGTAGTGGGGGGGTGGATAAGGGGGACAGTGATGTGTGTGGGTAGCGGGGGGTGGATAAGGGGGACAGTGATGTGTGTGGGTAGTGGGTGGGGTGGATAAGGGGGACAGTGATGTGTGTGGGTAGTGGGGGGGGTGGATAAGGGGGACAGTGATGTGTGTGGGTAGCGAGGGGGTGGATAAGGGGGACAGTGATGTGTGTGGGTAGCGGGGGGGTGGATAAGGGGGACAGTGATGTGTGTGGGTAGTGGGTGGGGGTGGATAAGGGGGACAGTGATGTGTGTGGGTAGTGGGTGGGGGTGGATAAGGGACAGTGATGTGTTGTGGGTAGTGGGTGGGGGTGGATAAAGGGGGACAGTGATGTGTGTGGGTAGTGGGGGGTGGATAAGGGGGACAGTGATGTGTGTGGGTAGCGGGGGGGTGGATAAGGGGGACAGTGATGTGTGTGGGTAGCGGGGGGGTGGATAAGGGGGACAGTGATGTGTGTGGGTAGTGGGGGGGGTGGATAAGGGGGACAGTGATGTGTGTGGGTAGTGGGGGGTGGATAAGGCGGACAGTGATGTGTGTGGATAGTGGGGGGGGTGGATAAGGGGGACAGTGATGTGTGTGGGTAGTGGGTGGGGGTGGATAAGGGGGACAGTGATGTGGGGGACAGTGATGTGTGTGGGTAGTCGGTGGGGGGGTGGATCAGGGGGACAGTGATGTGTGTGGGTAGCGGGGGGGGTGGATAAGGGGGACAGTGATGTGTGTGGGTAGTGGGGGGGTGGGTAAGGGGGACAGTGATGTGTGTGGGTAGTGGGGGGTGGATAAGGGGGACAGTGATGTGTGTGGGGAGTGGGGGGGTGGATAAGGGGGACAGTGATGTGTGTGGGTAGTGGGGGGGTGGATAAGGGAGACAGTGATGTGTGTGGGTAGTGGGGGGGAGTGGGTAAGGGGGACAGTGATGTGTGTGGGTAGTGGGGGGGGGTGGGGTAAGGGGGACAGTGATGTGTGTGGGTAGTGGGGGGGTGGATAAGGGGGACAGTGATGTGTGTGGGTAGTGGGGGGGTGGATAAGGGGGACAGTGATGTGTGTGGGTAGTGGGGGGGTGGATAAGAGGGACAGTGATGTGTGTGGGTAGTGGGGGGTGGATAAGGGGGACAGTGATGTGTGTGGGTAGCGGGGGGTGGGGTGAATAAGGGGGACAGTGATGTGTGTGGGTAGTGGGGGGTTCGATAAGGGGGACAGTGATGTGTGTGGGTAGTGGGGGGGGTGGGTAAGGGGGACAGTGATGTGTGTGGGTAGTGGGGGGGGGGGTGGATAAGGGGGACAGTGATGTGTGTGGGTAGTGGGGGGGTTGGTTAAAGGGGACAGTGATGTGTGTGGGTAGTGGGGGGGTTGGTTAAAGGGGACAGTGATGTGTGTGGGTAGTGGGGGGGGTGGATAAGGGGGACAGTGATGTGTGTGGGTAGTGGGGGGGGTGGATAAGGGGGACAGTGATGTGTGTGGGTAGTGGGGGGGTGGCGATGAGGGGGACAGTGATGTGTGTGGGTCGTGGGGGGAGTGGATAAGGGGGGACAGTGATGTGTGTGGGTAGTGGGGGTGGGTGGATAAGGGGGACAGTGATGTGTGTGGGTAGTGGGGGGGTGGATAAGGGGGACAGTGATGTGTGTGGGTAGTGGGGGGTGGATAAGGGGGACAGTGATGATTGAGGGTAGGGCAGTGGATGTTATCAACCATGGAACAGACTTCAGTAAGGCCTTTGACCAGGTCCCTCATGGCAGACTGGTGCAGAAGTGAAGTTGCATGGGATCAGAGGTGAGCTGGTAAGGTGGATACAAAACTGGCTCGGTCAAAGAGGGTAACAGTGAAAGGTGTGTTTCTGAATGGAGGGCTGTGACAAGTGGTGTTCCTCGGGGATCAGTGCTGGGACCTTTTGCTGTTTGTAATGTATATAAATGATTTGGAGGAAAATGTAACTGGATTGATTAGTTTGCAGACGACAAAGGTTGGTGGATTTGCAGATAGTGAGGACCATCAGAGGATACAGCAAGATGTAGAATAGTTGGAGACTTGGTTGGAGAGATGGCAGATGGAGTTTAATCTGGACAAATGTTGAGGTAATGTATTTTGGAAGGTCTAATACAGATAGGAAATATACAGTAAATGGCAGAACCCTTAAGAGTATTGATAGGCAAAGGGATCTGGGTGTACAGGTACACAGGTCACTGAAAGTGGCAATGCAGGTGGAGAAGGTAGTCAAGAAGGCATATGGAATGCTTGCCTTCATCAGCCAGGGTATTGAGTTTACAAATTGGCAAATCATGTTGCAGCTTTATGGAACCTTAGTTAGGCTGCACTTGGAATACAGTGTTCAATTCTGGTTGCCACGCTGGTCGCCAGCAGAAGGATGTGGAGGCTTTGGACAGGGTAAAGAAGATTTACCAGGATGTTGCCTGGTATGGAAGGCATTAGCTATGAGGAGAGGTTAGAGAAACTTGGTTTGTTCTCACTGGAATGTTGGAGGTTGAGAGGAGGCCTGATAGAAGTCTACAAGATTGAGGTGTGGATAGTCAGAAGCTTTTTCCCAGGGTGGAAGAGTCAATTACTAGGGGACATAGGTTCAAGGTGCGAGAGGCAAGGTTTAAAGGAGATGTCCGAGGCAGATTTTTTCTGAGCAGTGGGTGCCTGGAACCTGTTGTCAGGGGAGGTGGTGGAAGTGGATACGGTAAGGGGCATCTTGACAAGTACATGAATAGGATGGGAATAGAAGGATATGGTCCCCAGAAGGGTAGGAGGTTTTAGTTAAGTTGGGCAGCACGGTCAGTGCAGGCTTGGAGGGCCGAAGGGCCTGTTCCTGAACTGTAATGTTTTGTTCTTTGAAATCTGAAACCCTAAGATATATTATGAAGTTGGACTTGACCCCAGTTATTGCTATTTTGG
>NW_027593752.1:0-27562 GCF_964213995.1 Mustelus asterias | reverse complement strand
AAAGATACGATCAGTCACAGGGTGGTGCAGGCCAAACGAGAGTGAGAGAGGGAGAGGCCCAAAACGGAGTGAGAGAGGGAGAGGCCAAACGGAGTGAGAGAGGGAGAGGCCAATCGGAGTGAGAGAGGGAGAGGCCAAACGGAGTGAGAGAGGGAGAGGCCAATCGGAGTGAGAGAGGGAGAGGCCAACGGAGTGAAGAGGGAGAGGCCAATCGGAGTGAGAGAGGGAGAGGCCAATCGGAGTGAGAGAGGGAGAGGCCAATCGGAGTGAGAGAGGGAGAGGCCAATCGGAGTGAGAGAGGGAGAGGCCAATCGGAGTGAGAGAGGGAGAGGCCAATCGGAGTGAGAGAGGGAGAGGCCAATCGGAGTGAGTATAGATCGTCAGTCACAGGGAGAGGCCAATCGGAGTGAGAGAGGGAGAGGCCAATCGATGAGTGAGAGAGGGAGAGGCCAATCGGAGTGAGAGAGGGAGAGGCCAATCGGAGTGAGAGAGGGAGAGGCCAATCGGAGTGAGAGAGGGAGAGGCCAATCGGAGTGAGAGAGGGAGAGGCCAATCGGAGTGAGAGAGGGAGAGGCCAATCGGAGTGAGAGAGGGAGAGGCCAATCGGAGTGAGAGAGGGAGAGGCCAATCGGAGTGAGAGAGGGAGAGGCCAATCGGAGTGAGAGAGGGAGAGGCCAATCGGAGTGAGAGAGGGAGAGGCCAATCGGAGTGAGAGAGGGAGAGGCCAATCGGAGTGAGAGAGGGAGAGGCCAATCGGAGTGAGAGAGGGAGAGGCCAATCGGAGTGAGAGAGGGAGAGGCCAATCGGAGTGAGAGAGGGAGAGGCCAATCGGAGTGAGAGAGGGAGAGGCCAATCGGAGTGAGAGAGGGAGAGGCCAATCGGAGTGAGAGAGGGAGAGGCCAATCGGAGTGAGAGAGGGAGAGGCCAATCGGAGTGAGAGAGGGAGAGGCCAATCGGAGTGAGAGAGGGAGAGGCCAATCGGAGTGAGAGAGGGAGAGGCCAATCGGAGTGAGAGAGGGAGAGGCCAATCGGAGTGAGAGAGGGAGAGGCCAATCGGAGTGAGAGAGGGAGAGGCCAATCGGAGTGAGAGAGGGAGAGGCCAATCGGAGTGAGAGAGGGAGAGGCCAATCGGAGTGAGAGAGGGAGAGGCCAATCGGAGTGAGAGAGGGAGAGGCCAATCGGAGTGAGAGAGGGAGAGGCCAATCGGAGTGAGAGAGGGAGAGGCCAATCGGAGTGAGAGAGGGAGAGGCCAATCGGAGTGAGAGAGGGAGAGGCCAATCGGAGTGAGAGAGGGAGAGGCCAATCGGAGTGAGAGAGGGAGAGGCCAATCGGAGTGAGAGAGGGAGAGGCCAATCGGAGTGAGAGAGGGAGAGGCCAATCGGAGTGAGAGAGGGAGAGGCCAATCGGAGTGAGAGAGGGAGAGGCCAATCGGAGTGAGAGAGGGAGAGGCCAATCGGAGTGAGAGAGGGAGAGGCCAATCGGAGTGAGAGAGGGAGAGGCCAATCGGAGTGAGAGAGGGAGAGGCCAATCGGAGTGAGAGAGGGAGAGGCCAATCGGAGTGAGAGAGGGAGAGGCCAATCGGAGTGAGAGAGGGAGAGGCCAATCGGAGTGAGAGAGGGAGAGGCCAATCGGAGTGAGAGAGGGAGAGGCCAATCGGAGTGAGAGAGGGAGAGGCCAATCGGAGTGAGAGAGGGAGAGGCCAATCGGAGTGAGAGAGGGAGAGGCCAATCGGAGTGAGAGAGGGAGAGGCCAATCGGAGTGAGAGAGGGAGAGGCCAATCGGAGTGAGAGAGGGAGAGGCCAATCGGAGTGAGAGAGGGAGAGGCCAATCGGAGTGAGAGAGGGAGAGGCCAATCGGAGTGAGAGAGGGAGAGGCCAAACGGAGTGAGAGAGGGAGAGGCCAATCGGAGTGAGAGAGGGAGAGGCCAATCGGAGTGAGAGAGGGAGAGGCCAATCGGAGTGAGAGAGGGAGAGGCCAATCGGAGTGAGAGAGGGAGAGGCCAATCGGAGTGAGAGAGGGAGAGGCCAATCGGAGTGAGAGAGGGAGAGGCCAATCGGAGTGAGAGAGGGAGAGGCCAATCGGAGTGAGAGAGGGAGAGGCCAATCGGAGTGAGAGAGGGAGAGGCCAATCGGAGTGAGAGAGGGAGAGGCCAATCGGAGTGAGAGAGGGAGAGGCCAATCGGAGTGAGAGAGGGAGAGGCCAATCGGAGTGAGAGAGGGAGAGGCCAATCGGAGTGAGAGAGGGAGAGGCCAATCGGAGTGAGAGACGGATGAGAGGCCAATCGGAGTGAGAGAGGGATGAGAGGCCAATCGGAGAGGCCAATCGGAGAGAGGGGGGGAGGCCAATCAGAGAGGGAGAGGAGAGGCCAATCAGAGAGAGGGAGATGAGAGAAACCAATCAAAGTGAGGGAGAGAGAGCAGGGAGACAGAGCAGTTGGTGAGTGAGTTAACAGGCAAGCCGGTTACAGTGAGAGGTGATGGTGCCTGGAGATGGAGACCAGTGTGACAAGATCCTGACCAATGTTCACCTGTATCCCTGGATGATTCTCGGAATGCACCCTCTGTAAGGACTGAATTTTGCTGTTCGAGTGTTCTTCCTAAATGATATGGTAGTCATCTTATTATGGAAGGTCCCCAACTTGAAGCACTTTTCGAACCCTGCATCTTTCTTTCAGTTGATGAATACATCGCTATGGCCAAGGAGAAGCATGGGTACAACATAGAACAGGTATGTAGAAACTATTGGTGGGTCCAATGTTTGAACTACAGCCTGAAACCTAATCAATGGATTCGGGGTGGGAGAGCAGCGGTTATCTGAGGAAAAACAGATTCTCGGGAGTGAGTTACAGACTGGAATCTAATCGAGGGGTTCAGGGTGGTTTATGTATAGAATAACAGCTCCCCGGGAGTGAGTTACAGACTGGAATCTAATCGAGGGGTTCGGGGTGGTTTATATATAGAATCACAGATTCTCGGGAGTGAGTTACAGACTGGAATCTAGTCGAGGGGTTCGGGGTGGTTTATGTATAGAATAACAGATACCCGGGAGTGAGTTACAGACTGGAATCTAATTGAGGGGTTCAGGGTGGTTTATTTATAGAATAACAGATACCCGGGAGTGAGTTACAGACTGGAATCTAATCAAGGGTTTCGGGGTGGTTTATATATAGAATAACAGATACCCGGGAGGGAGTTACAGACTGGAATCTAATTGAGGGGTTCAGGGTGGTTTATATATAGAATAACAGATACCCAGGAGTGAGTTACAGACTGGAATCTAATTGAGGGGTTCGGGGTGGTTTATATATAGAATAACAGATACCCAGGAGTGAGTTACAGACTGGAATGTAATGGAGGGGTTTGGAGGAGTGTGTTGGGGATGGAGCTGGGGTCGAGGCAGTCAGGGTGTGATGATGCAGACAGTGTGGGTTAAGCAGGCTGTGTGGAGTGAGGAGGGCTGCGTTACTTGGTGTGGGCGGATTGCGAGGGGACTGAATGGTGATGTGTGTTTTAACTCTTTCTCTTCACTTCCCCAGGCCTTGGGAATGCTTCTGTGGCACAAACACGACGTTGATAAGTCTCTCGCCGATCTGGCCAACTTCACGCCTTTCCCGGATGAATGGACTGTCGAAGACAAAGTACTGTTTGAGCAAGCTTTCAGCTTCCATGGGAAAAGCTTCCAGCGCATTCAGCAAATGGTAAGAGCTGGCATGGTCGTCATGCTTGAAGCTGCAGCAAGGGAGGGCATGTCGAGGGCTAAGAATGCATGGGATGGGGTGGGAAATGGGGCAGGAATGGAAGCTCCCCCCCTCATGGTAAAGGTGTTGTGGAATTGAACCGAGTATTGATTCACTCCATTGAATATCTGTTCCCGTAAGCAGAGAGCAGTGGGAAATGGTGAGATGCGTGATGCTAAGCCACTTAACTACCCCTCAACCAACCAAACAGTAATTATTACCATCCTACTGTGTGCAACATGGCTGCCACATTTCCCCAGTTAACCATAGTGAGCATATGGAACAGTCGTGCTTCACTCACTATGAAGCACTTTGAGGTGATGAAAGAACATAAGAACATAAGAAATAGGAGCAGGAGTAGGCCATCTGGCCCTTCGAGCCTGCCCCGCCATTCAACAAGATCATGGCTGATCTGAAGCGAATCAGTTCCACTTACCCGCCTGCTCCCCATATCCCCTAATTCCCTTATCGATCAGAAAACTATCTACCCGTGATTTAAGCATATTCAACGAGGAAGCCTCCACCACTTCAATGGGCAGAGAATTCCAGAGATTCACTACCCTCTGAGAGAAGAAGTTCCCCCTCAACTCTGTTCTGAACCGGCCCCCCCTTATTTTGAGGCTGTGCCCTCTAGTTCTGGTTTCCCTTCGAAGTGGAAAGAATCTCTCCACCTCTACCCTATCCAGCCCCTTCATTATCTTATATGTCTCTATAAGATCACCCCTCATCCTTCTAAACTCCAACGAGTACAGACCCAATCTGTTTAATCTCTCCTCATAAGCTACACCCCTCATCTCCGGTATCAACTTGGTGAACCTTCTCTGCACTCCCTCCAAGACCAATATATCCTTTCGCAAATAAGGGGACCAAAACTGCACACACTACTCCAGTTGCGGCCTCACCAGTGCCTTGTACAGTTGCAGCAAGACCTCCCTGCTTTTATATTCTATCCCCCTCGCGATAAAGGCCAACATTCCATTCGCCTTCTTGATCACCTGCTGCACCTGCAGACTGAGTTTTTGCGATTCGTGCACAAGGACCCCCAGGTCCCTCTGCACAGTCGCACGATGTAATTTTTCTCCATTTAAATAATATTCCAATTTACTATTATTTCTTCCAAAGTGGATAACCTCACATTTGCTAACGTGATATTCCATCTGCCAGATCCTCGCCCACTCGCTCAGCCTATCCAAATCTCTCTGCAGACTTTCCGCGTCCTCCACGCAATTCGCTTTCCCACTCACCTTCGTGTCATCAGCAAACTTGAATACCCTACATTCAGTCCCCTCCTCCAGATCATCTCTGTAAATGGTAAACAATTGAGGCCCCAGCACCGATCCCTGCGGCACGCCACTGGTCACCAACTGCCAACCAGAAAAGCACCCATTTATCCCAACTCTCTGCTCCCTGTTAGATAGCCAATCCCCAATCCACGCCAACACCTTACCCCGAACTCCGTGTACCCCAATCTTCTGCAGCAACCTTTTGTGAGGCACCTTATCGAACGCCTTCTGGAAATCTAAAAACACCACATCCACCGGTTCCCCTCTGTCAACCGCACTAGTGACATCTTCATAAAAGTCCAGTAGATTCGTCAAACGCGACTTTCCCTTCATGAATCCATGAAAGGTACAGTTGTTTATAATGGAAGGGGCCTGGGCAAAGCAGGGCTGATGACTCTGGCAGAATTGCTAAGTGTTTAGTGGTTTCCAGCCAGTACTGTATCTGTCAGTGATATCCTCTCTCTCTGACAGCTGCCAGACAAGCTCATCTCCAGCCTGGTGAAATATTATTATTCCTGGAAGAAGACTCGGACTCGAACAAGCGTGATGGACCGGCAGGCTCGCAAGCTGGTGCACAAGAAAGAGCGGGAGGACAGGGTGTGAGCTGTTTCTGCCCCCTCCCACCATCCCGCCCCGCCCCACCTCACTGAGCTGTAAGCTAAATACGGCCAACCCTCGGGCACCTCTGATAATTCCCAGCCGAGCCTTGTATCTTGTACCTGCACATCGCAGCCCAGCCCAATACTGCCCTCTTGTGGTATGGCTTCGCAGCAGGAATTTCTCTCTTCTCTGACACCGAGGGTGGGAGTTGAACCAGAGGCCCGCTGTTCTGTAGCTACCCAGTGCTTCCTAATGAAGTTTAATAAATAAATACGTTTTGGGAAGGAGGGCATGAGACTAAGGATGACAGGAATCCATGTGTCTGGGAACCAAGCGAAGTTGGATGCTGCTTCAATCGCGCTCTATCTCCCTCCCTTGTGCTTTGCAGTAACGATGAGGCAGAGAAGTGACGGTGCAGATTGCGGATGACAGTGATTATGAACCTGATGTCAAGAGGGAGGTAAGTTTGTCCTTTCCACATTCTGCCCTTTGTGTTAAGATTATCCAGTGTTCGCAAAAGGACCATTTAACTCCTTGCTCAGTTTTGGGATTTGTCTCCAGTGCAACTAATTTCTATCTGGATTCCCGCTTTCCGCCCCCAGCTGAAACTCAGTGCCACGGGCAGCGTTCGGTGGTTCTCCTCTAAGTGGTTGTTCCACTTAACTGTGGGGTGTGGTCTTATCTCTGGAGTAGGAGGAGGCCATTCAGCTCCTTGAGCCTGTTAGTCATAGAGGTTTACAGCATGGAAACGGGCCCTTCAGCCCAACTTGTCCATGCTGCCCTTTTTTTTAAGCTAGTCCCGATTGCCCGCGTGTGGCCCATATCCCTCTATACCCATCGTACCCATGTAACTCTTGTTGTGGAATTCCTGCTGATTGCTTCCTACCCTCATACCCTTATCCAACAAAATACTTCCCGCCACAACTTGGAGATTTGAAATTTTCCCCCAAACTCGACAATGTTCTGGAGGAGAGAGTCCCAGATTTTCACTCCCCCTTGTGTGAGGAAGTGTTTGCTAACATTCTCTCTCTCTCTCTCTCTCTCTCTCTCTCTCTCTCTCTCTCTCCCCCCCCCCCCCCCCCCCCTCCCCCCCCTTCCGGACTTACCTCAACCAGAGGAAATAGCTGCTCTCTATTGACCCTGCCAGATCCTTTAATCATCTTAAACACCCTTAATTTGAACGCAAGGGAATCCAAGCCTTGCCTTTGCATAATTTACCCCGTTTAGGCCCGGGATCGTTCTGGTGAATCGGTAACATCCTCCCCAAGGACAGTACCTCCTTCTGTGCCCAAAACTGAAGCCAGTTACTCCAGATGGGATCTGTGCAGAGCTTCTTACAAACTGGATAAAAGCAAAATACCCTGGCTACCACAAATCTGATATAAGAAGAGAGAAGTTTGGAAATATGCAGCAGGTCAGGCAGCGCGTTTCAGACCATTGGCCTTTCACCAGAAACAAGTTAGACATGTGATAGAGAATGCTGGGAAACTCAGCAGGTCTGATCGGGTTTGTGCTGAATGCAAACTGGAGGAACAACACCTTTCAACCTTCTGGACTTCGCAACTCTGGCAGCATCTGTGAATGTTAAATGGGTGGCACAGTGGGTTAGCACTGCTGCCTCACAGCACCAGGGACCCGGTTTGATTCCCGCTCGGGTCACTGTCTGTGTGGAGTCTGCACGTTCTCCCGTGTCTGCGTGGGTTTCCTCCGGGTGCTCCAGTTTCCTCCCATAGTCCAAAGATGTGTGGGTTAGTTGGATTGGCCTGCTCAGTGTCGGGGACTAGCTCGGGTACATCCATGGGGTTGTGGCGATAGGGCCTGGGTGGAATTATGGTCGGTGCAGACTCGATGGGCCAAATGGCCTCCTCTGCACTTGAGGATTCTGAGTGTTTTTATTCAGATTACCAGCACCCACAGCATTTGCTTTCGTTATAGAATATAAAACGTTTCGGGGCAAGTGGAAAGGCTGAAAGTTTGGAAGCAGAAGAAAAGGAAGATCTGTGATCGGGTGATTATTAATAATTTTTATCACAATGTTAGGTAAAGGATAGTGGTGATTGGGCAGGGAAAGAAAATAAAGGTGTGTCTAGAGGAGGTGTTAATGGCAGGACCGTGAATAGCTGCCATCTGAAACCAACAATAAGAGGGGGGAAGAAACACCATCCTGAAGGCCAACGTTCCATCAAACTTTGGATTACTTGTACCTGTTACTTGTATCTCCCAATCATTCCTCTACTTGGACCTCTGAACTGCTTCACTTCACTTTCGCTGCTCGCTTTTTAGCGTTTAGAAAATGATGGTTAGGCAATTGAAGGGGTTTTAGAAACCTCTACAAAGAAGGTGGCTCACCACCATCTCTAACCCTAACACCAACACTGGCACAGCAATTCAAGGAGAATACTGTTTGCAGGAGTATTTAAAAGGGGAGGGAATCTGAACACAAATGTTTAACCTCTGCTTCTGGTTCTCGCCCTTCCACAGCGTTCTGGGGAACAGAAACCCACAAACGGCAAATCGATGTCAGTGAAGAGAGAGTCGCAGAGCATCCAGTATCGTCACCACCCTCCGCGCTCGAAGAGAAGACCACCCAAAGACATGTACCTCAGCCAGGATGAGGTAGCTGGAGTCTCCGCTAACCCCAATGCTGCCACCATCTCCCTCCGACAGCTGGACTCGCAGCTCATTTCCATCAAACGCCAGGTGAAGCAAGTGGGAGAAACCAGATCTGGGTTGGGCTTGAAGGCAATTACAGACGTATAGTGCAGTGTGGTTTAAATCCTGAAATTCTGTTTCTGGAGTCAAACAGCAGAGAGCTCGGGCTGGAGTTTGGGTTGTAGGTGTTGGGGGTTGTGAGGGAAAGTAAGAACACAGTCCTGGTTTCCCAGTGTTTAGAATTCAGTTTTGAATGGGTTTGAGAAGTCTTGTCTTGTGCCGACTCCCACTCCCTATCCTGCGACAAGACTGATTCCTAATTCGATAGCTCGCTCCACAAGATGCCTGATACAGGAAACGGAAAATATAATTCTGATACAGTAGGGGGAGCTCTTATCAAACAAACCCTGTGCTGTTCCTGTCCTGGGAGTGTTTGATGGGGACAGTGTAGAGGAAGCTTTACTCTGTATCTAACCCCGTGCTGTACCTGTCCTGGGAGTGTTTGATGGGGACAGTGTCGAGGGAGCTTTACTCTGTATCTAATCCCCTGCTGTACCTGTCCTGGGAGTGTTTGATGGGGGACAGTGTAGAGGGAGCTTTACTCTGTATCTAACCCCGTGCTGCACCTGTCCTGGGAGTGTTTGATGGGGACAGTGTAGAGGGAGCTTTACTCTGTATCTAACCCCGTGCTGTACCTGTCCTGGGAGTGTTTGATGGGGACAGTGTAGAGGGAGCTTTACTCTGTACCTAACCCCGTGCTGTATCTGTCTTGGGAGTGTTTGATGGGGGACAGTGTAGAGGAAGCTTTACTCTGTACCTAACCCCGTGCTGTATCTGTCTTGGGAGTGTTTGATGGGGGACAGTGAAGAGGGAGCTTTACTCTGTATCTAACCCCGTGCTGTATCTGTCTTGGGAGTGTTTGATGGGGGACAGTGTAGAGGGAGCTTTACTCTGTATCTAACCCCATACTGTACCTGTCCTGGGAGTGTTTGATGGGGACAGTGGAGAGGGAGCTTTACTCTATCTAATCCCGTGCTGTTCCTGTCCTGGGAGTGTTTGATAGGGACAGTGTAGAGGGAGCTTTACTCTGTATCTAATCCCGTGCTGTACCTGTCCTGGGAGTGTTTGATGGGGACAGTGGAGAGGGAGCTTTACTCTATCTAATCCCGTGCTGTTCCTGTCCTGGGAGTGTTTGATGAGGGACAGTGTAGAGGGAGCTTTACTCCTTCTAAAAGAGAGGCGTATGTTAGGTCCAGGCAGCTAAAAATGGAGGGAGCTCTGGAGGAGTACAAAGAAAGTAGGGAAGAACTCAAACGGGGAATTAGAAGGGCAAAAAGGGGTCACGAAATGTCCTTGGCAGACAGGATTAAGGAGAATCCCAAGCCATTTTATTCATACGTTAGGAACAAAAGGGTTGTCAGGGAAAAAATCGGACCTCTCAGGGACGAAAGTGGGGAATTATGCTTGGAGCCCAAAGAAGTAGGGGAGATCCTAAATGAATACTTTGCGTCGGTATTCACAAAGGAGAGGGTTGTGTTGACTGGGAGTGTCTCGGAGGGGAGTGTTGAACCGTTGGAGAAAATCTCCATTACAAGGGAGGAAGTGTTAGGCTTGTTAGAGAATATAAAGACTGACAAATCCCCAGGGCCTGATGGAATCTATCCAAGGCTGCTCAGGAGACGAGAGATGAAATCGCTGGGCCTCTGACGCAAATCTTTGTCTCGTCACTGGACGCAGGTGAGGTCACAGAGGATTGGAGGATAGCTAATGTGGTCCCGTTATTTAAGAAGGGTAGGAAGGATAACCCGGGTAATTATAGGCCGGCGAGCTTGACGTCCGTGGTGGGGAAGTTGTTGGAGAAGATTCTTAGAGATAGGATGTATGCGCATTTAGAAAGGAATAAACTCATTAACGATAGTCAGCATGGTTTTGTGAGAGGGAGGTCATGCCTCACTAACCTGGTGGAGTTTTTTGAAGAAGTGATTAGAATGGTTGACGAGGGAAGGGCCGTGGATGTCGTCTATATGGACTTTGTTAAAGCGTTTGACAAAGTCCCTCATGGTAGGCTGGTGAAAAAGGTTGGATCTCATGGGATAAAGGGGGAGGTGGCTAAATGGGTGGAGAACTGGCTTGGTCACAGAAGACAGAGGGTGGTAGTGGAAGGGTCTTTTTCCGGCTGGAGGCCTGTGACTAGTGGTGTTCCGCAGGGCTCTGTATTGGGACCTCTGCTGTTTGTGATTTATATAAACGATCTGGAAGAAGGTGTAACTGGGGTGATCAGTAAGTTTGCGGACGACACAAAATTGGCAGGACTTGCAGATAGTGAGGAGCATTGTCAGAAGCTACAGAAGGATATAGGCTGGAAATTTGGGCAAAGAAATGGCAGATGGAGTTCAATCCTGATGAATGCGAAGTGATGCATTTTGGTAGAAATAATGTAGGGAGGAACTATACGATAAATGGCAGAACCATAAAGGGTGTAGATACGCAGAGGGACCTGGTGTGCAAGTCCACAGATCCTTGAAGGTGACGTCACAGGTGGAGACGGTGGTGAAGAAGGCATATGGCATGCTTGCCTTTATAGGACGGGGCATAGAGTATAAAAGTTGGGGTCTGATGTTGCAGATGTATAGAACGTTGGTTCGGCCGCATTTGGAATACTGCGTCCAGTTCTGGTCGCCACACTACCAGAAGGACGTGGAGGCATTGGAGAGAGTGCAGAGGAGGTTTACCAGGATGTTGCCTGGTATGGAGGAGCTTAGTTATGAGGAGAGATTGGGTAAACTGGGGTTGTTCTCCCTGGAAAGACGGAGGATGAGGGGAGACGTAATAGAGGTGTATAAAATTATGAAAGGCATAGATAGGGTGAACGGTGGGAAGCTTTTCCTCAGGTCGGTGGTGACGTTCACGAGGGGTCATAGGTTCAAGGTGAAGGGGGGGGAGGTTTAACACAGATATCAGAAGGGCATATTTTACACAGAGGGTGGTGGGGGCCTGGAATGCGCTGCCAGGCAAGGTGGTGGAGGCGGACACACTGGGAACGTTTAAGACTTATCTAGATAGCCATATGAACGGAGTGGGAATGGAGGGATACAAAAGAATGGTCTAGTTTGGACCAGGGAGCGGCACGGGCTTGGAGGGCCGAAGGGCCTGTTCCTGTGCTGTTTTGTTCTTTGTTCTGTATCTAACCCCATGCTGTACCTGTCTTGGGAGTGCTTGATGGGGGCAGTGTAGAGGGAACTTTACTCTGTATCTAACCCCATGCTGTACCTGTCCTGGGAGTGAATGATGGTAAGAGATGAAATCAAATGAATTTTTGGGAAAGAAGAGACTGGGACTGATGACAATAAAAAGATAGAAAATAGGAGCAGGAGGAGGCCATTCAGCCCTTCGATCAATGGAATAGCTGTTTTCTGAAAGGTCTTAATAGTAGCTGTTCATAAATTATTGCCAGAGATGTCATATTGTGTGTCTTGTTTCTAAACCACAGGTGCAGACAATAAAGCAGATAAACAGCTCATTAAAACAGACACTGGATGGGGGGATTGACAAACTGCGACCACCAGAGGTATGAGTGTGATACGACTAAATCTCCCTCTATCATTACCTTGCTTGTATCCTCCAATACTTGTATCTGATGGAGGAATTCCAACTTCTATTCAGATAGTGAGGGAAGGTCGTGTACAATCAGAGAATCGGAGTGGGAGCAGACTGACCCTGACAGTCATGCTGTGATTCCCCTTCCCCTGAGCATTATCTGCTGTGGTCACCTGTAACCCATACAGTGCTGTCTGACCCTGCTGTCTGCTTCAATCACAAACTCCGGTCACACCGCCTCACAAATCGATAATGTCAGCGTTTTATAACTAAAGTTGTATTCTATGCACCTCAATTCCATTGGTGCTGTGTCTCATTTAGAGCATAACACTGCCAACTGTCGCACTCCCCCGGTATTGCAGTGCATTTTAAACCCACAAACTCCTGACACAGGGATGAGTCTCAACTGAGCCTTGCTGATTTATCCTGAATGTAATTGAAGGCATCTCGCCCAGTATAGGACTGAGGGATCGCCACTCTGTCAGAGGGTCAGCGCTGAGGGGGTGCTGCATGTCAGAGGGTCAGTGCTGAGAGCGCGTCGCACTGTGGGAGGGTCAGTGCTGAGGGAGTGCTGCATGTCAGAGGGTCAGTGCTGAGAGCGCGTCGCACTGTGGAGGGTCAGTGCTGAGGGAGTGCCGCACTGTCAGAGGGTCAGTGCTGAGAGCGCGTCGCACTGTGGGAGGGTCAGTGCTGAGGGAGCGCTGCACTGTGGGAGGGTCAGTGCTGAGGGAGTGCCGCACTGTGGGAGGGTCAGTGCTGAGGGAGTGCCGCACTGTCAGAGGGTCAGTGCTGAGGGAGTGCTGCACTGTCAGAGGGTCAGTGCTGAGGGAGCGCCGCACTGTCTGAGGGTCAGTACTGAGGGAGTGCCGCACTGTCAGAGGGTCAGTGCTGAGGGAGTGCCGCACTGTGGGAGGGTCAGTGCTGAGGGAGTGCCGCACTGTGGGAGGGTCAGTGCTGAGGGAGTGCCGCACTGTCAGAGGGTCAGTGCTGAGGGAGTGCCGCACTGTCAGAGGGTCAGTGCTGAGGGAGTGCCGCACTGTGGGAGGGTCAGTCCTGAGGGAGCGCCGCACTGTGGGAGGGTCAGTGCTGAGGGAGCGCCGCACTGTGGGAGGGTCAGTGCTGAGGGAGCGCCGCACTGTGGGAGGGTCAGTGCTGAGGGAGCGCTGCACTGTGGGAGGGTCAGTGCTGAGGGAGTGCCGCACTGTGGGAGGGTCAGTGCTGAGGGAGCGCCACACTGGGAGGGTCAGTGCTGAGGGAGCGCTGCACTGTGGGAGGGTCAGTGCTGAGGGAGTGCCGCACTGTCAGAGGGTCAGTGCTGAGGGAGTGCCGCACTGTCAGAGGGTCAGTGCTGAGGGAGCGCCGCACTGTGGGAGGGTCAGTGCTGAGGGAGCGCCGCACTGTGGGAGGGTCAGTGCTGAGGGAGCGCCGCACTGTGGGAGGGTCAGTGCTGAGGGAGCGCTGCACTGTGGGAGGGTCAGTGCTGAGGGAGTGCCACACTGGGAGGGTCAGTGCTGAGGGAGCGCTGCACTGTGGGAGGGTCAGTGCTGAGGGAGCGCCGCACTGTGGGAGGGTCAGTGCTGAGGGAGTGCCACACTGGGAGGGTCAGTGCTGAGGGAGCGCCGCACTGTGGGAGGGTCGGTGCTGAGGGAGCGCCGCACTGTGGGAGGGTCAGTGCTGAGGGAGCGCCGCACTGTGGGAGGGTCAGTGCTGAGGGAGCGCCGCACTGTGGGAGGGTCAGTGCTGAGGGAGTGCCACACTGGGAGGGTCAGTGCTGAGGGAGTGCCGCACTGTGGGAGGGTCAGTGCTGAGGGAGCGCCGCACTGTGGGAAGGTCAGTGCTGAGGGAGTGCCGCACTGTGGGAGGGTCAGTGCTGAGGGAGTGCCGCACTGTGGGAGGGTCAGTGCTGAGGGAGTGCCGCACTGTGGGAGGGTCAGTGCTGAGGGAGTGCCGCACTGTGGGAGGGTCAGTGCTGAGGGAGTGCCACACTGGGAGGGTCAGTGCTGAGGGAGTGCTGCATTGTGGGAGGGTCAGTACTGAGGAAACGTTACACTCTCAAGGGGGAATATTCTTTGGATGAGATGTAATTGTCGACCCGTTTGTCCTCTCGGGTTTGTGTTTTAATATTTCAGGGGAGGCGATAGCTTAGTGGTATTATCGCTAGATTATTTATCAGAGACTTAGCTAATGTTCAGGGGGACCCGGGTTCGAATCCCGCCACGGCAGATGGTGGAATCTGAATTCAATAAAAAATATCTGGGATTAAGAATCTACTGATGACCATGAAACCATTGTCGATTGTCGAAAAAATCCATCTGGTTCACTAGTGTCCTTTAGGGAAGGAAATCTGCTGTCCTTACCCGGTCTGGCCTACATGTGACTCCAGAGCCACAGCAATGTGGTTGACTCTCAACTGCCTTCTGAACAAAGACAACTAGGGATGGGCAATAAATGCTGGCCCAGCCAGCGACACCCATGTCCCATGAATACATATTTAAAAAGTCCATGGCCAATCTTCCAGAAGAGGGGTAGGAGTTCTCCGCAGTGCCCCCATGGCTAACTTCTATCCCCTGACCCAACATCAATAAAATGTTGATGATCTGGTTATTCCATCACTTCTGTTCTGGGATCTTTCTGTGTGAAAGTGACTACATTTCAATTCGTCTTGCATTGGCTGTGAAATGTGTTGGGATGTCTCGTGGGTTGAAAGAACGCTTGAGAAATGGAAGTTTCTTCACTTCTTGAGCCGAAAGTTTGGCATGTACAGTGTGGTTTATTTTCGGATGAACCTTGTGTTGTAATTCTCTCCTCCTCCATCTCCACAGACCAACCCGAAGCTGAACTCTCGATGGACGACTGAGGAGCAGCTCCTCGCTGTTCAAGGTATCCACACCTCTTCATGAATACTGCAGCCCCCCCCCCCCCCCCTCCCTCCCAACCCTCTGCCATTTAGAGACAGCATGTCACTCCAGTTACCTCCTACTCTCTGGCATGAGTGAGGGATCTCATTCAGGCAGGCTCTTAGCGATTCTCCTCAGCTGGCCAGAGTCTGTTCATGTACTCAATGGTGCTTGACTTGACCTGTCAGATGAGAAAGGTGATGATGTTTCATTCCCTATTCCACCCCGTCCCCCATTCCATTTAGTTCCTGATCCATGTTGTGTTGATTGAAGTTAAGTTGAAAGGCTGTAGGGAGCAGGGGAGATGGAATGAAGTAAGACCCCCTATTAGACGTGGGGCACCAGTTACTTCACTTCCTTAGTAGGAGAGACTAGGGGAGGGAGTTTGGAGTGGGAGGAACACACACTCTGTTTTGGATAGCATGTTGGAAGGTGGAAAGTCCCCATCCCCACCGCAAAGGAAAAAAAATCCCAAAATGTTTCTGTGTTCAGGGATCCGTAAATATGGGCGGAATTTCCAGGCCATCGCGGAAGTGATCGGGAACAAGACGCTGGCCCAGGTGAAGACTTTCTTCATCAGTTATCGTCGCCGTTTCAACCTGGAGGAGATTCTACAGGAGTGGGAGGCAGAGCAGGAAGTTCAGGGGAATGTCGGGACGCTGTCGGGACTGGACGATGGCAGCGGCTCCAACCAGTCGCTAGCCAGCAGCGAGGAGGAAGCGGAAGAAGAAGCCGAGGTACATGAGTTATACCCTAACCCGGGGGGCAGTGTGGGCACTGGAGGAAGGTGCGGGTGGGTATTAGTTACATTTCACCAAAGCCAGTGTGCAGGAAAGGCTGAACTTGAAGCAGAGTTGTGTTACTTTGTGCATTTGGAATGGGTTTGGTGCCCATTGACGTTGAACTTTAACCTCTCCTTACCCAACCCCATCTCACCTTTTCTTTCCATAGGTCCAAGTGACGCCTGTGTCTGCTGCTCCGGCTCTGCCCACTCCAACCCCAGCTGCCACCCCAGCCACCCCCGCAACCCTCTCCCAGCCTCCGCCTCTGCTCAGGCCGACTCTGCCAGCGGCCCCTGCCCTCCACCGCCAGCCCCCTCCCCTGCAGCAGGGTCGCTTCCTCCAGTCCCGGCCTCCACTCAACCAGCCACCTCCCCCGCTAATCCGGCCCGCAGTGGCACTGCCCCCGGGGGCTCGCCAGAATCCCCGGCCCATCCTGCCATCGGTCAGCTCGCAGCATCTCCCCACACTCATCGGGATCCAGCTTGAATCACCATCGTCCTCGGCACATTGAGCTCCACCCAACACCAGTAACCAGCATCGTAGCTCACATCACCCAAGGCCCTGAGCGTCACAGCTGCGGTCAACCAAGGTGCAAGCATCATATCTACTACCAGTGAAGTCAGAAGCATCGTAGCTGGGATTCACCAGGACCACAAGCATCGTGGCTACGATCGGCAGCGACTAGAACTGAGTTTTATTGCTACTTTTATTTTCTTCACTAATTTTAAAGCTTTAGTTTTTAAAAACAAAGATAGGGTTTTAACTTTTTGGTGCTTTGTTAACGTGTGGGAGGTCCGCCCACTCTGATCCGTAACACTACAAAACACAGATCTGCCAATCCATCTTCATCCTGAGGGTCTTATTGGGAAGGGAGCTGCGTGAGAGGGGACATCAGTCCCATCCCTGGAATGGAATGGAGGGGATCTATCCTGGACCCCAGAATGGGATAGGGGAGGATCTATCCTGGACCCTGGAATGGAATGGGGGAGGATCTATCCTGGACTCCGGAAAGGGATAGGGCAGGATTAATCCCAGACCTGGAATGGTATAGGGATCAATTCCAGACCGCGGAATGGGATGGGGAAGGCCAGTCCCGGGCCCATGTGAGTGGGCATTTTCAATTCTATTTGAACTCCCCCGCCACTGTTCATTGTCCACGTTTAGTAACCAAATTGTCTCAGTGTGAGACTCCCAGTCTCTGAAAATCTCTGCGTGAACACCATTCCCTCCGATCCTCTTCTTTTCCCACACTATTCACTTTCTGTTCTTCATCTTCCTCATCCTTCTGGCTCCAGGTTATTCCTGGATGGATTCTGGAACCCTGCCCCTGCTTCCTTGGCATCCGGCTCTGCACGACCTGTAGGGCTCGCTGGCTGGGGGTGGAGAAGGATGAAGTTACAGAAATAAAGAAGTGTTATTCCCTTTGTGAAACTCGATAGAGCGCCTTGTGTTGGTTGAAGCAGTGTCTGAAGTGGATATGGTGGCTCTGTCCACAGTCCTGTGGCTGGAGTGATAGTCAGGCTGGTGTGGGTGGGATTTATACTCCACCTGACTGTATTCGAGCAGTCTGGAACTCACCTTGCTGAATGGAGAGCGAGATTCGAAGGTGTTGAACTGTTTTAAAGTATGGGATTGAGAAGTGGGTCAGAAATATCACCAAATCTTTAAGTGGAGACTGAGCCTGCTGGGGAAGGGTAGGGCGCTGGGGCAGTCCAGGGGCAGAAGCTGATTTATATTACACTTGAGCTTTTTTATAAGATAACTGGAATTTTCTCTTGGCAGTGTGGATAACATCAGTGTCAGAAGATGAGTGACGGAAGGAGGGTTGCTAAGGAAGGGGAGTTGGAGAGATGTTGATAGGTGGAAAGGTGATTCGATCCAAGGTAGTTTATAGACCACCTGACGAAGGCTTACTTCAGCAATGCAGAATTTGTATCAAAGCTTAGCTGCCAGGAGGCCATTTAGCCCATCATACCCATGCCAGCTCTTTAAAAGCTTTATCCAATTACTCCCACTCCCCAATTTCTTTCCCCCATAGCCCTGCAGTATTTTCCCTTCAAACTTTTCTTATCCAATTCACTTTTGAAAGTTCCTATTGAATCTGCTTCCACCGCCCTTTCAGGCAACGCCTTCCAGATCACAACAACTCGCAAAAAAACATTCTCCTCATCTCCCCCACTTCTTCCTTTGTTTATCATCTACAATTATTGTTCTCCAGTTACTGATCCGAGAATCCTGTCACTGGACATTGCTTCTCTTTACACTGGTGAAAGAATACTTACATGGAGTGTGTACCCTGTACAAGAACAGTAGAAGCTGAGAGATTCTCTCCTGCTCCATCTCCTTGTGTCTCATTAATACAGACAATGATTGGTTGCAGCTCAGCCACACGGTGTGATGATCAAGAGAGGACATAGAATCTACGGCACGGAGACAGGCCCTTCGGCCCAAACTGGTCCATGCTGACCAAAAAGCCCATCTAAGCTAACTCCATTTGCCTGCATTTGGCCCATATCCCTCTAAACCTTTCCTATCCATGTATCTGACCAAATGCCTTTTAAATGTTGTCAATGTCCCTGCCTCAACCACTTTCTCCGACAGCCCACTCCACACACATACCACCCTCTGTGTAAAAAAGTTCCTCAGGTTCCCATTAATTCTTTCCCCTCTTAACTTAAACTTGTGCCCTCTAGTTCTCGATTCCCCAACCCCGGGAAAAAGACTGATTGCATCCACCCTATCCATGCCCCTCATGATCCTATACACCTCTATAAGATCACCCCTCAGTCTCTTACGCCCCAAAGACAATAGTCCTAGCCAATCTCTCCCGATAATTCAGTCCCTTGAGTCCTGGCAACATCCTTGTAAATCTCTTCTGCACTCTCTCCAGTTTAGAAACATCTTTCCTATAGCAAGGCGACCAAAACTGAACACAGTACCCCAGATGCGGCCTCACCAGTGTCCTGTCCAACTGCAACATAACTTCCCAACTTCAATACTCAATGCCCTGACTGATGAAGACCAGCAAGCCAAAAGCCTTCTTCACTGCCCTATCTACCTGTGAGTCCACCTTTAGAGAACCGTGCACCTGAACTCCAAGGTCCCTCTGTTCCACGATACTCCCTAAGGTCCTACCATTCACCGTGAAAGTCCTACCTTGATTTGACTTTCCAAAATGCAACACCTCACACTTACCTGTATTGAACTGCATTTGCCATTTCTGGGCCCACTTCCCCAGCTGATCAAGATTCTGCTGTAGTTTTTTGATAACCTTCCTCACTGTCTACAATACCACCTATTTTAGTGTCATCTGCAAACTTACTGATCAATCCTTGTACATTCTCATCCAAAGCGTTGATATAGATAACAAACGGCAATGGGCCCAGCTCTGACCCCAAATGACATGCTGCCCATTTTCCTCCTCCTCCTCCAGATAGCCACCAATGAGAGAGATGCTGAAATTTTCTTCCGCTGAACCTCCCCCCTCTTCCACCACCACACACACAGCTGCAGTACCTAACTGTTGTTAACACTGAGTCCTGAAGAACCCTCCGCACTCCCTTCTCCTCGATGTGTGGACATACAGTCCTATCCTCCTTTCTGTGTTTGAGATCGCTTCTCTTAACTCTCTGGTCTCTGTGCAGCCACACAATAAAGACACAGATTGAAGATGTGGGCTGTGGTAATTGGATTCTTTCTGCAGCCTGTTGGCTCCAGCTGATGGGATCACAGATGTCCAGCCACAGTCACTGGGCCAAAGCTCTGTCACTCCCACTTTAAAGAGTTGAAATGCTGGCATTGCCTGGGATAAGCTCAGCATCCTGAGGCTATCCGGAACATTGATTTAACCTATTGATCACTGGGATGCATAGTCCCTGCGCTCATTCACTTGTCCTCACTGAGGTGGGCCAGGGGCCACAGTCCAGCCCTTCAGGACTCTCTAGATTAGCTGCTGTCAGAGAGGCGAAGAGCAGGACACACATTGTTCCCTGAACGCTATCAGTTTGCTCAGCAGAATGGGCAGTGTTTGTTTCATAAACATATGAATTAGGAGTAAGCCATTTGGCCCTTCGATCCTGCACCACAATTCAATAATGTGGAGATGCCGACATTGGACTGGGTGGGTCACAGTAAGAAATCTCACAACACCAGGTTAAAGTCCAACAGGTTTATTTGGGAATCACGAGCTTTCGGAGCGCCGCTCCTTCATCTGTTGGCTCCGAAAGCTCGCGATTCCAAATAAACCTGTTGGACTTTAACCTGGTGTTTTAATTATACAATCCCTGCAGTGCAGAAGGAGGCCATTTGGCCATTGAGCCTGCACCAACAACAATCCCACCCAGGCCCTATCCCGTGAGCCCCACCTATTTACCCCACGAATCCCCCCCCCCCGCCCGACGCTAAGGGGCAATTTAGAACGGCCAATCCACCTAACCTGCACATCTTTGGACCGTGGGAGCAAACGCACAGACACGGGAGAACGTGCAGACTCCACACACACACACACACACACACACACACACACACACTGATCCAAGCCGGGAATCGAACTCTGGTCCCTGGCGCTGGGAGGCAGCAGTGCGAACCACCATGCCCCCTCCCCGTGTTGTGAGACTTCTTGCTGCAATTCAATAAGATCATGGCTGAACTAGTTGTGGCCTCAACTCCACATTCTGCCAACGCCCCACTAACTTTTAACTCTCTCGTTAGTCAAGAATCTATCTACCTCATCCTTAAAGATATTCATAGACCCTGACTCCACTGCTCTGGATTCTCAGACAGAAGCTTTCTTTTCCCTGTCCTGAAGGGGAGATCCCTTTTTAATCTCTCTGCTAGTTCTTTGCCTCACAGGGAAGCATGCTTTCAGTATCCACCCTACAAGATCCCTCAGAATTGTCTATGTTTCAATAAGATTATCAATACCATCCCACCCGGCCCCAAATCTGAGGAATCGGTCGAGTGACCCTTTTTCAGACTTTCTAACATTTATATCCTTTCTTAAAGAAGGCCAAATCTGCACACTGGGCCGATCTCACCAACACAACTGGAGCAAAACATCCTGACTTTTATATTCCATTCCCCTCGCGATAAGCAACATTCCGTTTTCCTTCCTCATCACTGGCTGCAGCTGCAGACTAACGTTTCCTGATTCATACACCGGGCCACCCAGATCCCTCTGTAGCTCAGAGTTCTGCAATCTCTCCACGCTGCTTTTCTATTCTCCCCGCCAAAATGAACAAGTTCACATTTTCCCACACTGAGTTCCTGTGTGTGTCGATCAAATGTATGATTGTTTTCTCCTGAGTTGGGTCAGGTTGCGTTGCTCATGAGGAGACTGAGGGCTTTGGGACATTTAGCAAGGTCATAGACAAAACAGTTCCTCGTTCTAATATTCACCCAGATTCTGCTGCTAGCTTGTGTGTTTGGACAAAGAGGTGCTGAAATCCTCTCCTCGTGACTCTGATGCTGGTCCCTGCAAGGTCATATAGTCATAAAACTTTATCACATTGGTGGTGGAGCAAATGTGGTTCTGCTGTAAGTCCTTTGTGTATGGTGGCTTGATTCGCTGTAGCAAGCAGCCAGAATGCCTTATTTTTATAGGGCTTGATGCTCACTGCTCTGTATCCAATAGCAGGGTGCAACAATGAAATGTTTTATCTGATTGATGCGCATCTCCTTTTGAGTCTGCACTGGTTCAAATGAAAGTCGCTTGGAATTGTTAAGCTGTTTTATTTGATAGGTGAATGTAGAAAGCAGTGGTGATCACATTTATTTAGTGTGATAACGGATGTGTTACTCTAGCCCGCTTCAATGTCTTAGTGAAACAATAACTCGACATTCCAGGGTAAAAGCTTCTCCTTTGGGCGCCTGTTTTTCACTGTCTTCTGCTGCCTGACTCCCTATTTATCCCCCGATTCCTTGTCTCTCTCTCTTACACCCTGGAGCCCAAGATGATCAGGAATTGGGATCTTCCCCAGTCACCGAGATGTTCTCTGAGTGCCCATTATAAGCTAATGAATTGTTAAGTTTGATTAATGCTTAGCGTTTTAACCAGATTCTTTGTTTGTGGTGAGGAAAATCGTCAAGATTGTGAAATGTGACAAATTTACTATTTGTGCATGAAAGACAGGCGTGGGTTAAATCATTTGCTGTTAATTTTTATTTCTTTCGCCCTTTTTGTCCCTTGCACAGTCTGGCAGTGTGGCAATACTCGACCATAATGACAGCCATTACCCCAGGGAACTAATGGAGGGGTTAAAAAAAAAAATCAACATTTTAATGTTACATTAGGTTTCAAAATGGATTGGGTATAAAATGGCTGGACTGCAAGTTCACACACAGCAACCCCAGTCTGGATTCTTGCCCCCTTAGACTAGCTGGACTTAGTGTCCATCAAATACTACTAGAATTTTTTTTAGGTATGTGTTTTTCTGGGCTAGCCACTCTCAGACCTCAGTAAGTGCTTATGTCTGCTGTGGGAAACTGTTACAGTATTAGCTACCTGTATGGTCCATTGTGTCTTTATTAAGAGTATTTGTGTGTGTGTGTGAGCGTGTGTGTGTGTACGCGCGTGTGCGTATTTTTAAATGTCATTTGACAATTCTTTAACTTATTTTTGGTGTTTTACAAAGAAGGTTTTTTTTAGTGAGTTTGGTATACTTCCCTCCTTCCCTGCTTAGTTCGTTCAGAATTTCCAGCGTCTTCAGCAATGGAAATTGTGAATGACGGGATTTCAATAAAGTATTTTACTAGACACAGACTTAGACTTGTGTTTTCTTTTGGTTAGTAACAGATTTGCGGATGAGAAGTGTTCAGTGACCCTAATATCTCCACTCCCCATCCCGTTTCCATCTCACATTTCAGGGCACCCTAAAGCACTTTGCAGCATGAAGTGTTGTAGTTACTGTAGCAGTCAGTCCTGCTCTTTGTATCTCTCAGATTCTACTCAAAGTTTGTACATTTGCCTGATTCCGTGTACTCTAACCAACCATTTAATCCCCTTTCTCAAACAGGGACCCAATCCATCTTTACATACTAAGCATGTCAGAACTCAGTGTGGATTTATATTTACCTGCAACGCCAATATTGGTTTTAATGCTGCACAAACTTCTGATTACCAAGTGAGTATTTTGCAGCTTCTGCCAAGGGTTAGAATCAGAATCCCTACGGTGTAGAAGGAGGCCATTCGGCCCACCCAGGCCCTATCCCCGTACTCCCAGGCATTTACCCGAGTTAGTCCCCCTGACACTAAAGGGGAAATTTAGCACGGCCAATCCACCTAAACCACACATCTTTGGACTGTGGGATGAAGCTGGAGCACCCGGAGGAAACCCACACAGACAGTGACCCAAGCCAGGAATCGAACCCGGGTCCCTGGAGCTGTGAGGCAGCAGTGCTAACCACTGTGTGGCCCAGCATTCTGGACGCTGACCTGGGCTGTAGTTCTGGGGATGATGCCAAGGCTGACCTCAGCTGTTCTTGAAAGGACAGGAACCCACATTCAATTGTCCCAGACCCTAAAATGGAACCTGAACCAGACTGACCTGGTGGAGTAAGTGAGGTCAATAAAGTTTTTCTATTTCAACTGTTCCAGGTGTTCATGCTTTTAAGTTGGGATCGAAGATGCCCAGGTAGCTGTGAACATCCCGGTAGGCATGCTGGGCGTGAACCAGATGACCGCAGCCATTGGGTTAGCTACCACTATCAAGGGAAGGATGTCCCCACTGATCACAACACAAAGTGGTGACAGGGTGCCATTCGAGTCTATTTCCCCATTCAGTTACTTCAGGATGAGCAAAGCCACTGTCAGGGTCTATTTGTGAATGGGAAGGCACTGGTTGAAGCAGCCGGAGTCTGTACACGGAAGACATCAGAACAATTTATAGTTGTTGACTATGAATGAAGAGTCAGCAATTGAAAGCGAAACTTGTAAACAAACCTCCTCAGTGTAACACAAGTAATGACAAGACAGGCCAATGTTATGTTAAACTATAGAAGGGGAATCTTTATTATAATCATAAATGTGAACTTTTCCCAGTCCATATTTAATACAACATTATTTTCCTCCCTCTGGTGCCAGGTTTCAATTAAACAATTTTCAAATGAAAGGGTGTCAATCATTCAAAGAAATTAATACAAAAACAGCTACACAAAACAATTTCCCCAGTTCGGGTCATGCAAAAAATGTGTCCCAAAACTCATGATTTAAAAAAAATTAAATAAATTCCACCCCCACCCCACATACACACAAAGAAAATCAGAGAGGTTGGAAATTGTCCTTAAACCCCGAGGATTAAACTTCAAAGTGGTCGCTGGGTGCCCCAGCATCACGGACGTTGAAATCTAAAGGCAGACGCAACCCACCAGCTCCCTCTTCAGCAGAATAGGAGTGTAAATGGGATCCTCTCTCACTTGGCAGGGTCTCACAGCACCGAGTCAGTCAGGAAAAAACAGTGGGAACTAAGAGCTTACTTTGGGTGAAAATTAGTGCGCTGCTAATATTGGCAAATCGTTTTAAACAGCAGCTACTGGGAGGAAGGGGGGATTCAGACCCTGTGTTCTGACGGTGCTCGAGGTCCCTTCCTCCAGCCCCTGACTATTGCTGAACAAAGCCTCTCTACCACTCAGCAGCAGCGAGTTGCAACTGTCCACAATCTGAGGGCAACCTTCAATGGTCAAAACACCAGGTTTCCACAAAAGCTGCTGCCTTGATGGCCAAGGGATGGAGGTATAGCACTGTGATAATGTCTGGACAAGGGCTGTGCTTAATATAGATCTGAAGTTACAGCAGCATCATATATAACAAAAACAGGAGGGGGAGATTCACCCTCTCCATAGAGGCAAAAGGGGTGATTTACAAAAGTTTCCATTGGCAAGGGGGACTTCAACCACCAATCCCCCAAAATATTAATGCAAAGATAAAAGAGAGGCAGATATGAATATATTACAGAATGGCCAGCATCTGGAGACTGGTCAGGGAGTGGGAGGTCTGGACTGGTCAGTAAACAGCACAGAAAAAACCCTGGTCCCTCCATTCACCTCAAGACAACAGCCGGGATTTGAAAAACAACCAATCCTTGCAGCTAAATTTATATAAATTTTAAAGAAAAATTGAGGGGGGTCATTGAAGAATCTAGAAGATGGTATTGGTGGCGGCAGGTGGGGGAACAAAAAATTTCAGGTGAGAATTGGCTGCAAATAATGCATTCCGATATATAGAGGCAGACTTCTTTCTACAGACATAAATTAGTAGCAGACAGGTTGGGACTGTGTTTGGGTCATTTACAGCAGTGTGGAGATGGCATGTCATATCCATGTATCCTGTACAGGTGATTTATTTATACACGTGTCTTTAACTAAGCACATATCCAGCAGATAATCAATAAACTGGTATTCAACCTGCATTGAGGACATTATGTACAGGCACCATTAAGAAATAAATCAAACCCCATCACATTCTCAGATCAAAGTCACCGAATTCTAAAATAAATTTCTGGAAAGAGCAGTTTGAGGCCAGATGATTGTAAATCTGAACAGGGACCCAGGAGCCCCCACTTATCCGACAGTACAATGAAAAGCAAGGAAGTCCTTTTTTTACATCAGCGAATACAATTTGACAACTGAAAAATTAAAGATTAGCTTTCTCTTATGTTACAGTGCAGGCAGAGTCCCAAGCTGAATTAAAACACAAAAAAGAATCATTGCTTTCTCTGAAACTCAAGGGAGGTGCTGCGTGAATTCGGGGGGAGATTTGTGTGTGCCTGGGAAGAGAGGTGGACTGGAGGAATCACAATTTCTGCCAGTGCTCAGCCCAGGTGAAATAGTTTACAAACCACATCTCACCACCACTCCACTCAACCAAGCACCACTTGGGGACCGAGAGTTGTATAGCAGCTGAGGACCAACTAACTGGTTGATAAATGCGGCCTTTCACCTAGTCTGCACTGGACTTGGGAACAAAGTCCCGGAGGTGAATGGGCCATGTTGAGTCACCTAGCAAACCCAACCCCTCCCAGACGGTGATGAGATTGGGGTCTTTGACTGTACCGAACACAAGCAGTGCAGGCCTATACTTGGAGTGAACTCATCACACTAACTCACCCAGAACCACCAGTCAGGCACAGGAGGTCCCTCTGCATTCACTGACATTCAGGGAACTCGAGTCTCTAACTGGAACTCTGCTCATTAAGGTATACGTGGAAATATACATAATCTCCTAAAACTGGAACAACACCTAAATAAAAATTAACCTGTAAATTAAAATGTTGCCGTAACCGTTTGTTGAAATGTTTGTTAGTTGGAATAGATCGCCCCCTCCATGTCCTCACTGAGTTTGGACCCCCGGTGATGAGGGTATCCTGAGAGGTTCATTGCAGAATCTCACTGTTCAGATAGGGTGGTTGACCCTTTTTGTGGTGTTTGATTGATTTATCATCTCTGGGATGTATCTACTTGTAAGCGGTGGCTGGACATAGGCTGAGGGGATGGGAAACTGTTTTAAACCAGTTTAAACTGGTCCATTCAACACTGCTTCTTGCCAACCTCCCTCCCCTCAACCACATACTCCCAAACCTCCACCCCCACCCGCCCCCCTCAAGCCTACCCTCATCTCTCTACCCAACCAGCAGAGACTGAAACTCCTGGTTGGGTGGAAGTAGGGGGGTGACAGCTGGAAGGAGGTTATTCCTCTGCCCCACCCCCCTGCTCACACCAGACAGACGGCTCACCTGAAATTCCTCCGGTTCAATCTCAAGGTGAATCAGGAGATAAATCCAACCTCTGGTGAGGTTTCTCAGCTTGATCGGTGATAATTGTCCCTCCTCCCCTCCATATCTGCCCTACTATCTCTCTCTGCACCATCCCCCCAAACCTCACCTCCTCCGACTTCATTGGGTCCGAGTAGCCCAGTGCTCATTCTGCCCTCCCCACCACCACTGGCCACGGCAGGAGGGGTGTTAAGACATTCCCAATGTCAAGCTCAATGTCGGCTGCTATTTGGGAGACGAGGTCAGGCTCGCTGACACGGGGCATCCGATTAGAGCTATTGAGTGGTAAGCTACAGCTTCCCAGAGTGATGAGGAACCCAGTGGAGCAGCTGGATCCTGTCTTGTTGCTGACACTGAGTCCAGGAAGCAGACAACGCAACTGGAGCAAAGAAACCAGAGGAACATGAAGATAATCTCTTCATTCTGTGAGTGGGCGATGGCAGGGATTAATCACAGTAATCACTGCAGCCAATAAAAGGCCAGTGAATCAGCACCTGGCTGAGGGAAGAATGTTGGTCAGGACCCCGGAAGAAATTCCTGCCTTGAGAACCCAACACAAGGTTAATTTACCTTGGCGGGGAAGACAGAAGGAAAGACCCATGAGGAAAATTCTGGGAGCGCTGACATTCAGCTGGATAAAGAATGTTTCCCAATAGTTTGTGAATCATCTACTGTTTAATTAATTTTAAAAAAAACAAGGCAGAAACAAAAGACAGGAAGGCGGCTGCATTCATTTACAATCAAAAAAAGCCCTTTCAGAAACTCCTACAGCAAGACTTGGAAAGCAAATTCCCCTCCTCAGCCTCATCAGATCTGTGGTGGGTCAGGACAGGGGCGCACAAACTAGTGAAAGGGATTATTCACAAAATAACAGGAGTACCAGAAAGAAGCGGAGAGAAAGATTTGGAGAGAGTCATGATGATTGTGTGTTGGGGGAGGGATTGCAGTTTCCACCCCCCCCACCGCCCCGATTCACAGAGAGGGGATCCCAGTTTTAAACAATGGCTCCTGATAGTGTCGGTATGTAGTGTAACAAGACTCAAGAAGCAGGTGGGGGGGGGGGGGGGAAGAGGCAGATAGGGATTCAGAGATCAGTGTGGGGCGGTGTATGGGGGGAGGGAAAGGGGGGAGCTCGCAAGAGATGGAGGGAGCCTGGAGGAGCAGGAGTCATCCACTCCTGACAACGCCAGCCGCTCATGGAATGATTTCCCCGCCCACCAGCCCCCCACCCCCCCCCCCAACAACCCCC
>NW_027593751.1:0-27570 GCF_964213995.1 Mustelus asterias | reverse complement strand
TGAGAGAGAGAGAGAGTGTGTGAGTGAGAGAGAGAGAGAGTGTGTGAGTGAGAGAGAGAGAGAGTGTGTGAGTGAGAGAGAGAGAGAGTGTGTGAGTGAGAGAGAGAGAGAGTGTGTGAGTGAGAGAGAGAGAGAGTGTGTGAGTGAGAGAGAGAGAGAGTGTGTGAGTGAGAGAGAGAGAGAGAGTGTGTGAGTGAGAGAGAGAGAGAGTGTGTGAGTGAGAGAGAGAGAGAGTGTGTGAGTGAGAGAGAGAGAGAGTGTGTGAGTGAGAGAGAGAGAGAGTGTGTGAGTGAGAGAGAGAGAGAGTGTGTGAGTGAGAGAGAGAGAGAGTGTGTGAGTGAGAGAGAGAGAGAGTGTGTGAGTGAGAGAGAGAGAGAGTGTGTGAGTGAGAGAGAGTGTGAGTGAGAGAGAGTGTGAGTGAGAGAGAGTGTGAGTGTGTCACCCTCACAGCTGTGTGGATTATGATGTGTTCTCTCCAGTTTCCTGTGTGGGCAGCGGAGGAACAATTGCCCCTTTGTCAAGTTGGCTGAATGGTTCACTGCCACCCGTTGGTGAAGGTTGTGAGGTCGAGTCTCCCCTCCAGAGACTCGACCCCTTCAATCCAGGCCGACACTCTCTCTGTCAGCACTGAGGGAGCGCCGCACTGTGGGAGGGTCAGTGCTGAGGGAGCGCCGCACTGTGGGAGGGTCAGTGCTGAGGGAGCACCGAACTGTGGGAGGGTCAGTGCTGAGGGAGCGCCGCACTGTGGGAGGGTCAGTGCTGAGGGAGCACCGCACTGTGGGAGGGTCAGTGCTGAGGGAGCGCCGCACTGTGGGAGGGTCAGTGCTGAGGGAGCGCCGCACTGTGGGAGGGTCAGCACTGAGGGAGTGCTGCACTGTGGGAGGGTCAGCACTGAGGGAGCGCCGCACTGTGGGAGGGTCAGCACTGAGGGAGCGCCGCACTGTGGGAGGGTCAGCACTGAGGGAGCGCCGCACTGTGGGAGGGTCAGCACTGAGGGAGCGCCGCACTGTGGGAGGGTCAGCACTGAGGGAGCGCAGCACTGTGGGAGGGTCAGCACTGAGGGAGCGCCGCACTGTGGGAGGGTCAGTGCTGAGGGAGCGCCGCACTGTGGGAGGGTCAGTGCTGAGGGAGCGCTGCACTGTGGGAGGGTCAGCACTGAGGGAGCGCCGCACTGTGGGAGGGTCAGCACTGAGGGAGTGCTGCACTGTGGGAGGGTCAGCACTGAGGGAGCGCCGCACTGTGGGAGGGTCAGCACTGAGGGAGCGCCGCACTGTGGGAGGGTCAGTGCTGAGGGAGCGCCGCACTGTGGGAGGGTCAGTGCTGAGGGAGCGCCGCACTGTGGGAGGGTCAATAACCTCCCTATCTCTGTAACCTCCTCCAGCCCCTACACCCCCCTCCCTATCTCTGTTACCTCCTCCAGCCCCTACACCCCCTCCCTATCTCTGTACCCTCCCTCCAGCCCCTACAACCCTCCGAGATCTCTGCGCTCCTCCAATTCCGGCCTCTCGAGCATCCCCTGATTCCCATCGCTCCGCCATTGGCGGCCGTGCCTTCAGCTGCCTGGGGGGCCTTAAACTCTGGAATTGCCTCCATAAACCTCTCCAACTTTCTCTCCCCCTCTCTCTGTCCCTGTCGCTGTGTGTGTCTCTCTCTCTATCAATATTTGATGTTATTCCCAGCTGGGATCTGCTCTGGGCCCTCGGCCAAGATCGAGACAGCAGCTCAGGCGTTGAGGTGAATCCTGTATTCTCTCGGGATGGCTGCTCTTGTTCCTCACTGGGCGCCTGGGAGAGCCCTGTCCACTCGCTCGTCCTCACCAGAGCGTGGGCGAGAGCTCTGTGTCGCCCCCAGCAAGGGCCGCGAGGTCCCTGAACCTAAACCCACAGGACCACTGTGGGAGGGTCAGTGCTGGGGAGCGTTGCACTGTGGGAGGGTCAGTGCTGAGGGAGCGCCGCACTGTGGGAGGGTCAGTGCTGAGGGAGCGCCGCACTGTGGGAGGGTCAGTGCTGAGGGAGCGCCGCACTGTGGGAGGGTCAGTGCTGAGGGAGCGCCGCACTGTGGGAGGGTCAGTGCTGAGGGAGCGCCGCACTGTGGGAGGGTCAGTGCTGAGGGAGCGCCGCACTGTGGGAGGGTCAGTGCTGAGGGAGCGCCGCACTGTGGGAGAGTCGGTGCTGAGGGAGCGCCGCACTGTGGGAGGGTCGGTGCTGAGGGAGTGCCGCACTGTGGGAGGGTCAGTGCTGAGGGAGCGCCGCACTGTGGGAGGGTCAGTGCTGAGGGAACGCCGCACTGTGGGAGGGTCAGTGCTGAGGGAGCGCCGCACTGTGGGAGGGTCAGTGCTGAGGGAGTGCCGCACTGTGGGAGGGTCAGTGCTGAGGGAGCGCCGCACTGTGGGAGGGTCAGTGCTGAGGGAGCGCAGTGCTGAGGGAGCGCCGCACTGTGGGAGGGTCAGTGCTGAGGGAGCGCCGCACTGTGGGAGGGTCGGTGCTGAGGGAGCGCCGCGCTGTGGGAGGGTCAGTGCTGAGGGAGCGCCGCACTGTGGGAGGGTCAGTGCTGAGGGAGCGCAGTGCTGAGGGAGCGCCGCACTGTGGGAGGGTCAGTGCTGAGGGAGCGCCGCACTGTGGGAGGGTCGGTGCTGAGGGAGCGCCGCGCTGTGGGAGGGTCAGTGCCGAGGGAGTGCCGCACTGTGGGAGGGTCAGTGCCGAGGGAGCGCCGCACTGTGGGAGGGTCGGTGCTGAGGGAGCGCCGCGCTGTGGGAGGGTCAGTGCCGAGGGAGCGCCGCACTGTGGGAGGGTCAGTGCTGAGGGAGTGCTGCACTGTGGGAGGGTCAGTGCTGAGGGAGTGCTGCACTGTGGGAGGGTCAGTGCTGAGGGAGTGCTGCACTGTGGGAGGGTCGGTGCTGAGGGAGCGCCGCACTGTGGGAGGGTCGGTGCTGAGGGAGCGCCGCACTGTGGGAGGGTCAGTGCCGAGGGAGCGCCGCACTGTGGGAGGGTCAGTGCTGAGGGAGCGCCACACTGTGGGAGGGTCAGTGCTGAGGGAACGCCACACTGTGGGAGGGTCAGTGCTGAGGGAGTGCCGCACTGTGAGAGGGTCAGTGCTGAGGGGGCGCCGTACTGTGGGATTGTCAGAATGCCCCTACACCCCTCCCTATCTCTGTAACCTCCTCCAGCCCCTACACCCCTTCCCTATCTCTGTAACCTCCTCCAGCCCCTACACCCCCTCCCTATCTCTGTAACCTCCTCCAGCCCCTACAACCCTCCGAGATCTCTGCACTCCTCCAATTCCGGCCTCTCGAGCATCCCCCGATTCCCATCGCTCCGCCATTGGCGGCCGTGCCTTCAGCTGCCTGGGGGGCCCTAAGCTCTGGAATTCCCTCCCGAAACCTGAGTTGGTCGCCTGTCCGAATATCTCCGTGTGTCTGGGTGTCTCCGCGTGTTTCCACTCCTGGAATATTGGGATGTTCCGGGTTGCTGAAGGCGCTGGGATGATTGAGTTGCCGTGGTTGGCGCCCGCTCCCTTCTCTAACCTTTCCCCTTTATCTTCCCTCCTCCAGACTATCCCATGGGATTAATCCTAAGTGATGTCCTGCTATGGAACTGTGTGCCAAAAGGGTGCCACCTGGTGAGTGAGGGGACACCCAACTTATCTTCCAGTTGGTATTGGGAGAGGGCCATGATGTGGAGTTGGCGGCGTTGGACTGGGGTGGGCACAGTGAGGAGTCTAACAACACCAGGTTCAAGTCCAACAGGTTTATTTGGTAGCACGGACTTTCGGAGCCTCGGGTTCCTTCAGGTGAGTGAGGAGTTCTCTTCACAAACAGGGCATACATCGACACAAACTCAATTTACAAGCTAATGGTTGGAATGCGAGTCTTTACAGGTATCGAGTGGAGAGAGCACAGGTGAAAGAGGTGTGAATTATCTCCAGCCGGGACAGTTAGTGAGATTTTCTCCCAAGACGATGGCATTGCTGCAACTGCCAGTTTCCAGATGCAATTTTACAACTCATCCGCTTCATCCTGGACCACAATATCTTCACCTTCAACAACCAGATCTTCATCCAGACACACGGAACAGCCATGGGGACCAAATTCACACCTCAATATGCCAACATCTTCATGCACAGGTTGGAACAAGACCTCTTCACCGCACAGGACCGTCAACCGATGCTATACACTAGATACATCAATGACATTTTCTTCCTTTGGACTCATGGTGAACAATCACTGAAACAACTATATGATGACATCAACAAGTTCCATCCCACCATCAGACTCACCATGGACTACTCTCCGGAATCGGTTGCATTCTTGGACACACGCATCTCCATCAAGGACGGTCACCTCAGCACCTCACTGTACCGCAAGCCCACGGATAACCTCACGATGCTCCACTTCTCCAGCTTCCACCCTAAACACGTTAAAGAAGCCATCCCCTACGGACAAACCCTCCGTATACACGGGATCTGCTCGGATGAGGAGGATCGCAACAGACACCTCCAGATGCTGAAAGATGCCCTCATAAGAACAGGATATGGCGCTCGACTCATGGATCGACAGTTCCGATGCGCCACAGCGAAAAACCGCACCGACCTCCTCAGAAGACAAACACGGGACACAGTGGACAGAGTACCCTTCGTCGTCCAGTACTTCCCCGGAGCGGAGAAGCTACGGCATCTCCTCCGGAGCCTTCAACATGTCATTGATGAAGACGAACATCTCGCCAAGGCCATCCCCACACCCCCACTTCTTGCCTTCAAACAACCGCGCAACCTCAAACAGACCATTGTCCGCAGCAAACTACCCAGCCTTCAGGAGAACAGTGACCACGACACCACACAACCCTGCCACAGCAACCTCTGCAAGACGTGCCGGATCATCGACACGGATGCCATCATCTCACGTGAGAACACCATCCACCAGGTACACGGTACATACTCTTACAACTCGGCCAACGTTGTCTACCTGTTACGCTGCAGGAAAGGATGTCCCGAGGCATGGTACATTGGGGAAACCATGCAGACGCTGCGACAACGGATGAATGAACACCGCTCGACAATCACCAGGCAAGACTGTTCTCTTCCTGTGGGGGAGCACTTCAGCGGTCACGGGCATTCAGCCTCTGATATTCGGGTAAGCATTCTCCAAGGCGGCCTTCACGACACACGACAGCGCAGAGTCGCTGAGCAGAGACTGATAACCAAGTTCCGCACACATGAGGACGGCCTCAACCGGGATATTGGGTTCATGTCACACTATCTGTAACCCCCACGACTTGCCTGGGCTTGCAAAATCTCACTGGCTGTCCTGTCTGGAGACAATACACATCTCTTTAACCTGTGCTTAACCCTCTCTCCACTCACATTGTCTGTACCTTTAAGACTTGATGACCTGTAAAAACTCGCATTCCAACCATTATTTTGTAAATTGAGTTTGTGTCTTTATATGCCCTGTTTGTGAACAGAACTCCCGCTTACCTGATGAAGGAGCAGCGCTCCGAAAGCTCGTGTTATCAAATAAACCTGTTGGACTTAAACCTGGTGTTGTGAGACTTCTTACTGGGGGAAGGGGCAGAGATCGGAACCACTTCCCAAAGCACAAATCCCGTCGGAAAGGGTTTGATAACTCATTCCTTTCCTTCCACCTCCAACGCCATTTCCAATCTCTATCGTTGAGCTCTCTCTGTTTGCAACCCTGGAATTCTAGAACTCCTTCCCATTCACTCCCATTGTACATAATCCCAATGGACCCAAACCCCTTCCCATTCACTCCCATTGTACAGAATACCAATCCCAAACCCCTTCCCATTCACTCCCATTGTACAGAATACCAATCCCAAACCCCTTCCCATTCACTCCCATTGTACAGAATACCAATCCCAAACCCCTTCCCATTCACTCCCATTGTACAGAATACCAATCCCAAACCCCTTCCCATTCACTCCCATTGTACATAATCCCAATGGACCCAAACCCCTTCCCATTCACTCCCATTGTACAGAATACCAATCCCAAACCCCTTCCCATTCACTCCCATTGTACAGAATACCAATCCCAAACCCCTTCCCATTCACTCCCATTGTACATAATCCCAATGGACCCAAACCCCTTCCCATTCACTCCCATTGTACAGAATACCAATCCCAAATCCCTTCCCATTCACTCCCATTGTACACAATCCCAATGGACCCAAACCCCTTCCCATTCACTCCCATTGTACAGAATACCAATCCCAAACCCCTTCCCATTCACTCCCATTGTACACAATCCCAATGGATCCAAACCCCTTCCCATTCACTCCCATTGTACATAATCCCAATGGACCCAAACCCCTTCCCATTCACTCCCATTGTACAGAATACCAATCCCAAACCCCTTCCCATTCACTCCCATTGTACAGAATACCAATCCCAAACCCCTTCCCATTCACTCCCATTGTACACAATCCCAATGGATCCAAACCCCTTCCCATTCACTCCCATTGTACACAATCCCAGTGGACCTTCCTGGTTGTTAGAAGGCGCTGTGTTTGGAGTGAGTACAGTTCTGTAACTGCTGTACCATCAGTTAGGCTGACGTGTCTATGTTGACAGTGTCACAGGAAGTGGCGGTGGTTTGGTAGGATATGCAGACTCCCGCCTCTGAGCGCAATGACACGCACTCACTGTCCCCCAACAAACACTCCCAGGACAGGTACAGCACGGGGTTAGATACAGAGTAAAGCTCCCTCTACACTGTCCCCCATCAAACACTCCCAGGACAGGTACAGCACGGGGTTAGATACAGAGTAAAGCTCCCTCTACACTGTCCCCCATCAAACACTCCCAGGACAGGTACAGCACGGGGTTAGATACAGAGTAAAGCTCCCTCTACACTGTCCCCCATCAAACACTCCCAGGACAGGTACAGCACGGGGTTAGATACAGAGTAAAGCTCCCTCTACACTGTCCCCCATCAAACACTCCCAGGACAGGTACAGCATGGGGTTAGATACAGAGTAAAGCTCCCTCTACACTGTCCCCCATCAAACACTCCCAGGACAGGTACAGCATGGGGTTAGATACAGAGTAAAGCTCCCTCTACACTGTCCCCCATCAAACACTCCCAGGACAGGTACAGCACGGGGTTAGATACAGAGTAAAGCTCCCTCTACACTGTCCCCATCAAACACTCCCAGGACAGGTACAGCACGGGGTTAGATACAGAGTAAAGCTCCCTCTACACTGTCCCCCATCAAACACTCCCAGGACAGGTACAGCACGGGGTTAGATACAGAGTAAAGCTCCCTCTACACTGTCCCCCATCAAACACTCCCAGGACAGGTACAGCATGGGGTTAGATACAGAGTAAAGCTCCCTCTACACTGTCCCCATCAAACACCACCAGGACAGGTACAGCACGGGGTTAGATACAGGGTAAAGCTCCCTCTACACTGTCCCCATCAAACACTCCCAGGACAGGTACAGCACGCGGTTAGATACAGAGTAAAGCTCCCTCTACACTGTCCCCCATCAAACACTCCCAACATAGGTACAGCACGGGGTTAGATACAGAGTAAAGCTCCCTCTACACTGTCCCCCATCAAACACTCCCAGGACAGGTACAGCACGGGGTTAGATACAGAGTAAAGCTCCCTCTACACTGTCCCCATCAAACACCACCAGGACAGGTACAGCACGGGGTTAGATATAGAGTAAAGCTCCCTCTACACTGTCCCCCATCAAACACTCCCAGGACAGGTACAGCACGGGGTTAGATACCGAGTAAAGCTCCCTCTACACCATCCTCATCAAACACTCCCAGGACAGGTACAGCACGGGGTTAGATACAGGGTAAAGCTCCCTCTACACTGTCCCCATCAAACACTCCCAGGACAGGTACAGCACGGGGTTAGATACAGAGTAAAGCTCCCTCTACACTGTCCCCCATCAAACACTCCCGGGACAGGTACAGCACGGGGTTAGATACAGAGTAAAGCTCCCTCTACACTGTCCCCATCAAACACTCCCAGGACAGGTACAGCACGGGGTTAGATACAGAGTAAAGCTCCCTCTACACTGTCCCCCATCAAACACTCTCAGGACAGGTACAGCATGGGGTTAGATACAGAGTAAAGCTCCCTCTACACTGTCCCCCATCAAACACTCCCAGGACAGGCACAGCACGGGGTTAGATACAGAGTAAAGCTCCCTCTACACCATCCTCATCAAACACTCCCAGGACAGGTACAGCACGGGGTTAGATACAGACACACACACACACACACACACACACACCCCCCCCCCCCCCTTGCTGTCGGGGGCTGGAAGAGGTTACAGAGATAGGGAGGGGGTGTAGAGGCTGGAGGAGGTTATAGAGATAGGGAGGGGGTGTAGGGGCTGGAAGAGGTTACAGAGATAGGGAGGGGGTGTAGGGGCTGGAGGAGGTGTAGAGGCTGGAGGAGGTTATAGAGATAGAGAGGGGGTGTAGGGGCTGGAGGGGGTCTTTTTGGACCCTGGCGTTTAACAGAGTGTCTCTCGGTCAGAGAGGAAGCCCTTTTCTCTGTTTCCCTGGCCATCAGTGAGGGCTAAACAATGCAAATGCCTTTTGACTTGGTTGCCGGGGACGACAGGGCCTTGCTAAATTTGAGGCCCCTTGTTTATTAGTCAGATAGAGAGGCAGGGAGCATTGCGGCTCTTTGCGAAGGAAATGTGTTGACCTCTGGCAGTGATTGTTGAGCGGTTTGGTGTCTCTGCCACACTTGGCCGCACTCCTTTGCGCCCCCCCCCCCCATCCTGAGGCCCACGTGTCTCTAGGAGCCTGAGGCGGTTACTATGGTGACAGGCAGGCCTGTAGAACGTCCTGCCGCAGTGAGGGTGATGTCGGAATCCGGGAGACTCTTTGCCCCTCCTGCCGGCGGGGAGGGCGGACTAGGCCGAGGCCTGTCCGGGAAGGCCTCAGAAGCGCCCTCCCCGGGAGCTGAGGAGGATTGGTTGTAGGGGGGGTGTGTGGAGAGGACAGCTTGGCTGTTCTTTCCCTCCCTCCCCCTCCCCACTCCACTCCGACCAGAGGGACGCCCTCGGCCCAGCTGCCCCGAGTCAGCCTCCGGCCTGAACATGACGATTCCCCGGGAGACGACGGAGAAGTGGCAGCGCGTATCCAACAAGCCCAGGGCGCCCGAGGGCTGCCTGAGTGGGACAGGTATCGGGGAAGGGGGGTGGGGCGGCGAGAGAGGGGTGCGGAGGGGGCGTAACAGGCACCCCAGCCCCCCACATCGCCCTCCCCCCTGCCATTTCAGCCATGACCCATCTCGCTCCCCCCCCCTGCCCCGATCACCTCCCACATCCCCCCACAACCCCCTCATCAACACTCTCCGTCAGTGTAAGTGTCCAGTTTAAAACTCATCGATCATTGCATACAATGTCTGGTTCTGTGTCTCTCTGTGTGTGTGTGTCTCTCTGTGTGTGTGTCTCTCTGTGTGTGTGTCTCTCTGTGTGTGTGTGTCTCTCTCTGTGTGTGTGTCTCTCTGTGTGTGTGTGTCTCTCTGTGTGTGTGTGTCTCTCTGTGTGTGTGTGTCTCTCTGTGTGTGTGTGTCTCTCTGTGTGTGTGTGTCTCTCTGTGTGTGTGTGTCTCTCTGTGTGTGTGTCTCTCTGTGTGTGTGTGTCTCTCTGTGTGTGTGTGTCTCTCTGTGTGTGTGTGTGTCTCTGTGTGTGTCTCTCTCTGTGTGTGTGTCTCTCTCTGTGTGTGTGTCTCTCTCTGTGTGTGTGTCTCTCTCTGTGTGTGTGTCTCTCTCTGTGTGTGTGTCTCTCTCTGTGTGTGTGTCTCTCTGTGTGTGTCTCTCTGTGTGTGTCTCTCTGTGTGTGTCTCTCTGTGTGTGTCTCTCTCTGTGTGTGTCTCTCTCTGTGTGTGTCTCTCTCTGTGTGTGTGTCTCTCTCTGTGTGTGTGTCTCTCTCTCTCTGTGTGTCTCTCTCTTTCTGTGTGTCTCTCTCTGTGTGTCTCTCTCTGTGTGTGTGTCTCTCTCTGTGTGTGTGTGTCTCTCTGTGTGTGTGTGTCTCTCTGTGTGTGTGTGTCTCTCTGTGTGTGTGTGGGTCTCTCTGTGTGTGTGTCTCTCTCTGTGTATGTGTCTCTCTCTGTGTGTGTGTCTCTCTCTGTGTGTGTGTCTCTCTCTGTGTGTGTCTCTCTCTCTGTGTGTGTCTCTCTCTCTGTGTGTGTCTCTCTCTCTGTGTGTGTCTCTGTGTGTGTGTGTGTCTCTGCGCGCGCGTGTGTGTGTCTCTGCGCGCGCGTGTGTGTCTCTGCGCGCGCGTGTGTGTGTCTCTGCGCGCGCGTGTGTGTCTCTGCGCGCGCGTGTGTGTGTCTCTGCGCGCGCGTGTGTGTGTCTCTGCGCGCGCGTGTGTGTGTCTCTGCGCGCGCGTGTGTGTGTGTCTCTGCGCGCGCGTGTGTGTGTCTCTGCGCGCGTGTGTGTGTCTCTGCGCGCGCGTGTGTGTGCTCTGCGCGCGCGTGTGTGTGTCTCTGCGCGCGCGTGTGTGTGTCTCTGCGCGCGCGTGTGTGTGTCTCTGCGCGCGCGTGTGTGTGTCTCTGCGCGCGCGTGTGTGTGTCTCTGCGCGCGCGTGTGTGTGTCTCTGCGCGCGCGTGTGTGTGTCTCTGCGCGCGCGTGTGTGTGTCTCTGCGCGCGCGTGTGTGTGTCTCTGCGCGCGCGTGTGTGTGTCTCTGCGCGCGCGTGTGTGTGTCTCTGCGCGCGCGTGTGTGTGTCTCTGCGCGCGCGTGTGTGTGTCTCTGCGCGCGCGTGTGTGTGTCTCTGCGCGCGCGTGTGTGTGTCTCTGCGCGCGCGTGTGTGTGTCTCTGCGCGCGCGTGTGTGTGTCTCTGCGCGCGCGTGTGTGTGTCTCTGCGCGCGCGTGTGTGTGTCTCTGCGCGCGCGTGTGTGTGTCTCTGCGCGCGCGTGTGTGTGTCTCTGCGCGCGCGTGTGTGTGTCTCTGCGCGCGCGTGTGTGTGTCTCTGCGCGCGCGTGTGTGTGTCTCTGCGCGCGCGTGTGTGTGTCTCTGCGCGCGGTGTGTGTGTCTCTGCGCGCGCGTGTGTGTGTCTCTGCGCGCGCGTGTGTGTGTCTCTGCGCGCGTGTGTGTGTGTCCCTCTCTCTGTGTGTGTGTCCCTCTCTCTGTGTGTGTGTGTCCCTCTCTCTGTGTGTGTGTGTCCCTCTCTCTGTGTGTGTGTGTGTGTCCCTCTCTCTGTGTGTGTGTGTCCCTCTCTCTGTGTGTGTGTGTCCCTCTCTGTGTGTGTGTGTGTCCCTCTCTCTGTGTGTGTGTGTCCCTCTCTGTGTGTGTGTGTGTCCCTCTCTCTGTGTGTGTGTGTCCCTCTCTGTGTGTGTGTGTGTCCCTCTCTGTGTGTGTGTGTGTCCCTCTCTCTGTGTGTGTGTGTCCCTCTCTGTGTGTGTGTGTGTCCCTCTCTCTCTGTGTGTGTGTGTCCCTCTCTCTGTGTGTGTGTGTGTCCCTCTCTCTCTGTGTGTGTGTCCCTCTCTCTGTGTGTGTGTGTGTCCCTCTCTCTGTGTGTGTGTGTGTCCCTCTCTGTGTGTGTGTGTGTCCTCTCTCTGTGTGTGTGTGTCCCTCTCTGTGTGTGTGTGTGTCCCTCTCTGTGTGTGTGTGTGTCCCTCTCTCTGTGTGTGTGTGTCCCTCTCTCTGTGTGTGTGTGTCCCTCTCTCTGTGTGTGTGTGTCCTCTCTCTGTGTGTGTGTGTCCCTCTCTCTGTGTGTGTGTGTCCCTCTCTCTGTGTGTGTGTGTCCCTCTCTGTGTGTGTGTGTGTCCCTCTCTGTGTGTGTGTGTGTCCCTCTCTCTGTGTGTGTGTCCCTCTCTGTGTGTGTGTGTGTCCCTCTCTCTGTGTGTGTGTGTGTCCCTCTCTGTGTGTGTGTGTCCCTCTCTGTGTGTGTGTGTGTCCCTCTCTCTGTGTGTGTGTGTGTCCCTCTCTGTGTGTGTGTGTGTCCCTCTCTGTGTGTGTGTGTGTCCCTCTCTGTGTGTGTGTGTGTCCCTCTCTGTGTGTGTGTGTGTCCCTCTCTGTGTGTGTGTGTGTGTCCCTCTCTCTGTGTGTGTGTGTGTCCTTTCTCTGTGTGTGTGTGTGTCCCTCTCTCTTGTGTGTGTGTGTCCCTCTCTCTGTGTGTGTGTGTCCCTCTCTCTGTGTGTGTGTGTGTCCCTCTCTGTGTGTGTGTGTGTCCTCTCTCTGTGTGTGTGTGTGTCCCTCTGTGTGTGTGTGTGTGTCCCTCTCTGTGTGTGTGTGTGTCCCTCTCTCTGTGTGTGTGTGTCCCTCTCTGTGTGTGTGTGTGTCCCTCTCTGTGTGTGTGTGTGTCCCTCTCTCTGTGTGTGTGTGTGTCCCTCTCTCTGTGTGTGTGTGTGTCCCTCTCTCTGTGTGTGTGTGTGTCCCTCTCTCTGTGTGTGTGTGTCCCTCTCTCTGTGTGTGTGTGTCCCTCTCTCTGTGTGTGTGTGTGTCCCTCTCTGTGTGTGTGTGTGTCCCTCTCTCTGTGTGTGTGTGTCCCTCTCTCTGTGTGTGTGTGTCCCTCTCTGTGTGTGTGTGTGTCCCTCTCTGTGTGTGTGTGTGTCCCTCTCTGTGTGTGTGTGTGTCCCTCTCTGTGTGTGTGTGTGTCCCTCTCTGTGTGTGTGTGTGTCCCTCTCTCTGTGTGTGTGTGTCCCTCTCTCTGTGTGTGTGTGTCCCTCTCTCTGTGTGTGTGTGCCTCTCTGTGTGTGTGTGTGTCCCTCTCTGTGTGTGTGTGTGTCCCTCTCTGTGTGTGTGTGTGTCCCTCTCTGTGTGTGTGTGTGTCCCTCTCTGTGTGTGTGTGTGTCCCTCTCTCTCTGTGTGTGTGTCCCTCTCTGTGTGTGTGTGTGTCCCTCTCTGTGTGTGTGTGTGTCCCTCTCTCTGTGTGTGTGTGTCTCTCTCTGTTGTGTGTGTGTCCCTCTCTGTGTGTGTGTGTGTCCCTCTCTCTCTGTGTGTGTGTGTGTGTCCCTCTCTGTGTGTGTGTCCCTCTCTCTCTGTGTGTGTGTCCCCCTCTCTGTGTGTGTGTGTGTCCCTCTCTCTCTGTGTGTGTGTCCCTCTCTCTGTGTGTGTGTGTGTCCCTCTCTGTGTGTGTGTCCCTCTCTCTGTGTCTGTGTGTCTCTCTCTCTCTGTGTCTGTGTGTCTCTCTCTCTCTGTGTCTGTGTGTCTCTCTCTCTCTGTGTCTGTGTGTCTCTCTCTCTCTGTGTCTGTGTGTCTCTCTCTCTCTGTGTCTGTGTGTCTCTCTCTCTCTGTGTCTGTGTGTCTCTCTCTCTCTGTGTCTGTGTGTCACTCTCTCTCTCTCTGTGTCTGTGTCACTCTCTCTCTCTCTGTGTCTGTGTCACTCTCTCTCTCTCTGTGTCTGTGTCACTCTCTCTCTGTGTCTGTGTCACTCTCTCTCTCTCTCTCTGTGTCTGTGTCACTCTCTCTCTCTCTCTCTGTGTCTGTGTCACTCTCTCTCTCTCTCTGTGTCTGTGTCACTCTCTCTCTCTCTCTGTGTCTGTGTCACTCTCTCTCTCTCTCTGTGTCTGTGTCACTCTCTCTCTCTCTCTGTGTCTGTGTCACCCTCTCTCTCTCTCTGTGTCTGTGTCTCTCTCTCTCTCTCTCTGTGTCTGTGTCACTCTCTCTCTCTCTCTGTGTCTGTGTCACTCTCTCTCTCTCTCTGTGTCTGTGTGTCACTCTCTCTCTGTGTCTGTGTGTCACTCTCTCTCTCTCTGTGTCTGTGTGTCACTCTCTCTGTCTCTCTGTGTCTGTGTTTCACTCTCTCTCTCTCTGTGTCTGTGTGTCACTCTCTCTGTCTCTCTGTGTCTGTGTTTCACTCTCTCTCTCTCTCCCCATCGCTGCAGTAAGGATGATGTAATTACTGCAGAGTTTGTGAAGTCTGCTTTAACTGTGTATCTGACCGCTCGCCCTCTGCGTTTGTGTGCCCTCATCCCAGCTCCCTCTCCAACCCCCCACAACACACGCACCACAATATCAAACCCTGCACCTTGGCTAGGGAGCGCTGCACTGTGGGAGGGTCGGTGCTGAGGGAGCGCCGCACTGTGGGAGGGTCAGTGCTGAGGGACCGCCGCACTGTGGGAGGGTCGGTGCTGAGGGAGCGCCGCACTGTGGGAGGGTCGGTGCTGAGGGAGCGCCGCACTGTGGGAGGGTCAGTGCTGAGTGAGCGCTGCACTATAGAAACTATAGAAACCCTACAGTACAGAAAGAGGCCATTCGGCCCATCAAGTCTGCACTGACCACAATCCCACCCAGGCCCTACCCCCATATCCCTACATATTTTACCCACTAATCCCTCTAATCTACGCATCCTAGGACACTAAGGGGCAATTTTAGCATGGCCAATCAACCTAACCCGCACATCTTTGGACTGTGGGAGGAAACGGGAGCACCCGGAGGAAACCCACGCAGACACGAGGAGAATGTGCAAACTCCACACAGACAGTGACTGTGGGAGGGTCAGTGCTGAGGGACCGCCGCACTGTGGGAGGGTCAGTGCTGAGGGAGCGTCGCACTGTGGGAGGGTCAGTGCTGAGGGAGCACCGCACTGTGGGAGGGTCAGTGCTGAGGGAGCGCCGCACTGTGGGAGGGTCAGTGCTGAGGGAGCGCCGCACTGTGGGAGGGTCAGTGCTGAGGGAGCGCCGCATTGTGGGAGGGTCAGTGCTGAGGGAGCGCCGCACTGTGGGAGGGTCGGAGCTGAGGGAGCGCCGCACTGTGGGAGGGTCGGTGCTGAGGGAGCGCCGCACTGTGGGAGGGTCAGTGCTGAGGGAGCGCCGCACTGTGGGAGGGTCAGTGCTGAGGGAGCGCCGCACTGTGGGAGGGTCATTGCTGAGGGAGCGCCGCACTGTGGGAGGGTCGGTGCTGAGGGAGCGCCGCACTGTGGGAGGGTCAGTGCTGAGGGAGCGCCGCACTGTGGGAGGGTCAGTGCTGAGGGAGCGCCGCACTGTGGGAGGGTCGGTGCTGAGGGAGCGCCGCACTGTGGGAGGGTCAGTGCTGAGGGAGCGCCGCACTGTGGGAGGGTCGGTGCTGAGGGAGCGCCGCACTGTGGGAGGTGCCATCTTTCAGGGTGAATCATTTAAACGAGGCCTCCCCGTCTGCCCTCTGGAGGGTGGGTAAAAGATCCTACGACCCCTGTTTGGGGGCGGAGGGGAGGGTAATTCTCTCTTGGTGCCCTGTCGCCTGAAGTAACCTCCCTTTTGGAAAATGAGAGAGAATCTGCGTAAAAATGAAATTGGCAGCTGTGGGATCTTGCTGTGTGAAAAATGGCTGTCACGTTTCTTACAGTAGAACTGGGAGCGCAGTTGGGATGTACTCGATTGGTCCTCTGGGCTGGGTTGCGGAGGTGCCGGGCGCTAGAGGAATGCCAGGCTGTGTTGTGTCCAGGAATATCGGCCTACAGACTGGGCTGAGGTGTGGGGGGGGGGGGGTCTCGACTGCCCTCGTGTGTGGAGGGGGGGTGGTTCCGAATCCCGCCGATGGACCGCTACTCCTGGCTGGACGATGTTGGCGTTCGGCCCAGTGGGTGGCTCCCCTCCTTGGCGCCATTCCCGTCGCCAGTGGGAGGTCGGTGAGTTCAGGAGTAACCGGATACCGGGAGCCGGACATCTGATCCCCATTGAGCCGGATCCGTTTCAACGACTTGCCTGGGCCCGGAATACCGAGCGAATGTGGCCTTAGACCCCTGCCCACGCTGGGCCCAGTCACCCCCGGCAACCAGGCCCGACCCTCAGCAACAAACTCTTTATTCTTTAAATTCTGGGCCTGTTTTTGGTGGTGGTCGGGGCCAAGGTCTTTCTCTGTATGCCTCTCTCTGTGTGTGTGTGTCTCTCTGTCTGTGTGTGTGTGTCTCTCTGTCTGTGTGTGTGTGTCTCTCTGTCTGTGTGTGTGTGTCTCTCTGTCTGTGTGTGTGTGTCTCTCTGTCTGTGTGTGTGTGTGTCTCTCTGTCTGTGTGTGTGTGTCTCTCTGTCTGTGTGTGTGTGTCTCTCTGTCTGTGTGTGTGTGTCTCTCTGTCTGTGTGTGTGTGTCTCTCTGTCTGTGTGTGTGTGTCTCTCTGTCTGTGTGTGTGTGTGTCTCTGTCTGTGTGTGTGTGTGTCTCTGTCTGTGTGTGTGTGTCTCTCTGTCTGTGTGTGTGTGTCTCTCTGTCTGTGTGTGTGTGTCTCTCTGTCTGTGTGTGTGTGTCTCTCTGTCTGTGTGTGTGTGTCTCTCTGTCTGTGTGTGTGTGTCTCTCTGTCTGTGTGTGTGTGTCTCTCTGTCTGTGTGTGTGTGTCTCTCTGTCTGTGTGTGTGTCTCTCTGTCTGTGTGTGTGTGTGTCTCTCTGTCTGTGTGTGTGTGTCTCTCTGTCTGTGTGTGTGTGTCTCTCTGTCTGTGTGTGTGTGTCTCTCTGTCTGTGTGTGTGTGTCTCTCTGTCTGTGTGTGTGTGTCTCTCTGTCTGTGTGTGTGTGTCTCTCTGTCTGTGTGTGTGTGTCTCTCTGTCTGTGTGTGTGTGTCTCTCTGTCTGTGTGTGTGTGTCTCTCTGTCTGTGTGTGTGTGTCTCTCTGTCTGTGTGTGTGTGTCTCTCTGTGTGTGTGTGTGTGTCTCTCTGTGTGTGTGTGTCTCACTGTCTGTGTGTGTGTGTCTCTCTGTCTGTGTGTGTGTGTCTCTCTGTCTGTGTGTGTGTGTCTCTCTGTCTGTGTGTGTGTGTCTCTCTGTCTGTGTGTGTGTGTCTCTCTGTCTGTGTGTGTGTGTCTCTCTGTCTGTGTGTGTGTGTCTCTCTGTCTGTGTGTGTGTATCTCTCTGTCTGTGTGTGTGTCTCTCTGTCTGTGTGTGTGTGTCTCTCTGTCTGTGTGTGTGTGTCTCTCTGTCTGTGTGTGTGTGTCTCTCTGTCTGTGTGTGTGTGTCTCTCTGTCTGTGTGTGTGTGTCTCTCTGTCTGTGTGTGTGTGTCTCTCTGTCTGTGTGTGTGTCTCTCTGTCTGTGTGTGTGTCTCTCTGTCTGTGTGTGTGTCTCTCTGTCTGTGTGTGTGTGTCTCTCTGTCTGTGTGTGTGTGTCTCTCTGTCTGTGTGTGTGTGTCTCTCTGTCTGTGTGTGTGTGTCTCTCTGTCTGTGTGTGTGTGTGTCTCTCTGTCTGTGTGTGTGTGTCTCTCTGTCTGTGTGTGTGTGTGTCTCTCTGTCTGTGTGTGTGTGTGTCTCTCTGTCTGTGTGTGTGTGTCTCTCTGTCTGTGTGTGTGTGTCTCTCTGTCTGTGTGTGTGTGTCTCTCTGTCTGTGTGTGTGTGTCTCTCTGTCTGTGTGTGTGTGTGTCTCTCTGTCTGTGTGTGTGTGTGTCTCTCTGTCTGTGTGTGTGTGTCTCTCTGTCTGTGTGTGTGTCTCTCTGTCTGTGTGTGTGTCTCTCTGTCTGTGTGTGTGTGTCTCTGTCTGTGTGTGTGTGTCTCTGTCTGTGTGTGTGTCTGTGTGTGTGTGTGTCTCTGTGTGTGTGTGTCTCTGTGTGTGTGTGTCTCTGTGTGTGTGTGTCTCTGTGTGTGTGTCTCTGTGTGTGTGTCTCTGTGTGTGTGTGTCTCTGTGTGTGTGTGTCTCTGTGTGTGTGTCTCTGTGTGTGTGTGTCTCTGTGTGTGTGTGTGTCTCTGTGTGTGTGTGTGTCTCTGTGTGTGTGTGTGTGTCTCTGTGTGTGTGTCTCTGTCTGTGTGTGTGTGTGTCTCTGTCTGTGTGTGTGTGTGTCTCTGTCTGTGTGTGTGTGTGTCTCTCTGTCTGTGTGTGTGTGTGTCTCTCTGTCTGTGTGTGTGTGTGTCTCTCTGTCTGTGTGTGTGTGTGTCTCTCTGTCTGTGTGTGTGTGTGTCTCTCTGTCTGTGTGTGTGTGTCTCTCTGTCTGTGTGTGTGTGTGTCTCTCTCTGTGTGTGTGTGTCTCTCTCTGTGTGTGTGTGTCTCTCTCTGTGTGTGTGTGTCTCTCTCTGTGTGTGTGTGTCTCTCTCTGTGTGTGTGTGTCTCTCTCTGTCTGTGTGTGTCTCTCTCTGTCTGTGTGTGTCTCTCTCTGTCTGTGTGTGTCACTCTGTCTGTGTGTGTCACTCTGTCTGTGTGTGTCACTCTGTCTGTGTGTCTCTCTTTCACACACACTCAGTCTCTCCTTGTTCCTTTTCAGAGGACGAGCGGCGGGTGAGAGCGAACGACCGTGTTTACAATGAGAAGTTCCAGTACGCGGTGAGTAACAGTGACCGTTCATGTCCCCCGCGCGCCCCCGACACCCCCACCCGCAGACTGGGGAGGTTCAGATTCCAAGGATTATGGGGTGGCGCAGTGGGTTAGTACTGCTGCCTCACAGCGCCAGGGACCCGGGTTCGATTCCCGGCTCGGGTCACTGTCTGTGCGGAGTCTGCACATTCTCCCCGTGTCTGCGTGGGTTTCCTCCGGGTGCTCCCGGTTTCCTCCCACAGTCCGAAAGATGCCCCTTAGTGTCCAAAGATGTGCAGGTTAGGGGGATTGGCCGTGCTAAACTGCCCCTTGGTGTTAGGGGGATTAGCAGGGTAAATGTGTGGGGTTACAGGAACGAGGTATGGGTGGGATTGTGGTCGGTGCAGACTCGATGGGCCGAATGGCCTTCTTCTGCACCGTGGGGATTCCATGATTCTAAAAGGTTTCCCCCTTATCCTCAAACTATGACCCCCCTAGTTCTGGACTCCCCCCACCATCGGGAACATTCTTTCTGAATCTGCCCTGTTAGAATTTTATAAGTTTCTATGAGATCCCCTCTCACTCTTCTAAACTCCAGTGAATATAATCCTCACCGACTTAGTCTCTCCTCATATGACAGACCTGCCATCCCAGGAATCAGCCTGGTAAACCTTCGCTGGGCTCCCTCTATAGCAAGGACATCCTTCCTCAGATAAGGAGACCAAAACTGCACACAATACTCCAGGTGTGGCCTCACCAATGCCCTGTACAATTGCAGCAAAACATCCCTATCCCTGTCCTCAAATCCTCTCGCTATGGAGGCCAACATACCGTCTGCCTTCTTTACTGCCTGCTGTTCCTGCGCACTTACTCTCAGCGACTGATGCTCGAGGACTCTCACTGAGTCTCTCAATTTACACCCATTCAAATAATAATCTGTCTTCCTATTATTGCTACCAAGGTGGATAACCTCACATTTATCCACTGTGAGTCCCCGAATGGCTGCATTGGGCACTGCGTCTGGAGGGTGTGTGGGGGGGGGGGGGGGTGCGGGGTCAGTGGGAGATGAAGCAAGTCCGAGGATCTAACCTTTTCTCTCTGCCCCCTCTCTCAGAATAACTGCATAAAGACCTCCAAGTATAACATCGTCACGTTCTTGCCCGTCAACCTGTTCGAGCAGTTCCAGGAAGTGGCGAACACCTACTTTCTCTTCCTCCTGATCCTCCAGGTAAGTTACTGACCCCTTCCCACCCTCCCCGCGGCTGAATCAACCCCTCGGACCCCATCAGACCACCCGGCCAGGTATGAGTGTCGATCGAGCGGGAGGGTGGTGATCTGATTTGATTTATTATTGTCACGTGTATTGGGATACAGTGAAAAGTATTGTTTCTTGTGCGCTATACAAAGCATACTGTTCATAGAGTACATAGATTTGATTTATTATTGTCACATGTATCGGGATACAGTGAAAAGTATTGTTTCTTGCGCGCTATACAGACAAAGCATACCGTTCATAGAGAAGGAAAGGAGAGGGTGCAGAATGTAGTGTTACAGTCATAGCTCGGGTGTAGAGAAAGATCAACTTAACGCGAGGTCGGTCCATTCAAAAGTCTGACGGCAGCAGGGAAGAAGCTGTTCTTGAGTCGGTCGGGACGTGACCTCAGACTTTTGTATCTTTTTCCCGATGGAAGAAGGTGGAAGAGAGAATGTCCGGGGTGCGTGGGGGGGTCCTTGATTATGCCGGCTGCTTTTCCCGAGGCAGTGGGTAGTGTAGACGGAGTCAATGGATGGGAGGCTGGTTTGCGTGATGGGATTGGGCTACATTCACGACCTTTTGTAGTTCCTTGCGGTCTTGGGCAGAGCAGGAGCCCAGACCAAGCTGTGATACAACCAGAAAGAATGCTTTCTATGGAGCATCTGTAAAAGTTGGTGAGAGCCATAGCGGACATGCCAAATTTCCTTAATCTTCTGAGAAAGTAGAGGCGTTGGTGAGCTGCCTTAAGGAAGGGTGCAAATTGATGCGTATCATGGGCAGTGACTCAGACACATCTTGCGCCCAAACCTCTTTCCCCCCCCCGTATCGCCCCCTTGGACGATCTTGCCCATCCCTTCTTGACTCCCTTGAGTGGGTGTGAGGTATCGAGCTTCGAAAGTGTTTGGACGTGTTGGTGGAGTGGGCAGATGAAGTTTACTGCGGAGAAGCGTGAGGTGATGCACTTTGGGATGCAGAACATGGAGAGACAATATCCAATAAGGGGTACAATTCTTAAAGGGTGTGCAGGAACAGAGGGCACCGGGTTTACATCATCCTGGGTGGCTGGACATTGGAGAGAGCACTTAATAATGCAGATAGTATTCTGGTATTTATTCATCAGTACACAGAGTACAGGAGCAAGGAGGTTACACTGTACCTACACAAGACACTGGTTAGACCTCAACTGGAGTATTGTGCACAGTTCTGGGCCCCACTCTGTAGGAAGGATGTGAACACATTGGAGAGAGTGGGGCAGCACGGTACCACAGCGGGTTAGCACTGCTGTCTCACAGCGCCAGGGACCCGGGTTCGCTTCCCGGCTTGGGTCACTGTCTGTGTGGAGTCTGCACGTTCTCCCCGTGTCTGCGTGGGTTTCCTCCGGGTGCTCCGGTTTCCTCCCACAGTCCAAAAATGTTAGGTTAGGTTGATTGGCCATGATAAATTGCCCCTTAGTGTCCAAAGATGTGCAGGTTTGGTGGATTGGCCATGCTAAATTGCCCCTTAGCGTCCAAAGATGTGCAGGTTAGGGGGATTGGCCGTGCTAAATTGCCCCTTAGCGTCCAAAGATGTGCGGGTTAGGTGGATTGGCCATGCTAAATTGCCCCTTAGTGTCCAATGATGTGCAGGTTAGGTGGATTGGCCATGCTAAATTGTCTTAGTGTCCAAAGATGTGCAGGTTAGGTGGATTGGTCATGCTAAATTGTCTTAGTGTCCAAAGATGTGCAGGTTAGGTGGATTGGCCATGCTAAATTGCCCCTTAGTGTCCAAAGATGTGCGGGTTAGGTGGATTGGTCATGCTAAATTGCCCCTTAGTCCCAAAGATGTGCAGGTGAGGTGGATTGGCCATGCTAAATTGTCTTAGTGTCCAAAGATGTGCAGGTTAGGTGGATTGGCCATGCTAAATTGCCCCTTAGTGTCCAAAGATGTGCAGGTTAGGTGGATTGGCCATGCTAAATTGCCCCTTAGTGTCCAAAGATGTGCGGGTTAGGGGGATTGGCCATGCTAAATTGCCCCTTAGTGTCCAAAGATGTGCAGGTTAGGTGGATTGGCCATGCTAAATTGCCCCTTAGTGTCCAAAGATGTGCGGGTTAGGGGGATTGGCCATGCTAAATTGCCCCTTAGTGTCCAAAGATGTGCAGGTTAGGTGGATTGGCCATGCTAAATTGCCCCTTAGTGTCCAAAGATGTGCAGGTTAGGTGGATTGGCCATGCTAAATTGTCCCTTAGTGTCCAAAGATGTGCGGGTTAGGTGGATTGGCCATGCTAAATTGCCTCTTAGTGTCCAAAGATGTGCAGGTTAGGGTGGATTGGCCGTGCTAAATTGCCTCTTAGTGTCCAAAGATGTGCAGGTTAGGGTGGATTGGCCGTGCTAAATTGCCCCTTAGTGTCCAAAGATGTGCAGGTTAGGTGGATTGGCCGTGCTAAATTGCCCCTTAGTGTCCAAAGATGTGCAGGTTAGGTGGATTGGCCATGCTAAATTGCCCCTTAGTGTCCAAAGATGTGTCGGTTAGGGTGGATTGGCCATGCTAAATTGCCCCTTAGTGTCCAAAGATGTGCAGGTTAGGTGGATTGGCCATGCTAAATTGCCCCTTAGTGTCCAAAGATGTGCAGGTTAGGTGGATTGGCCGTGCTAAATTGCCCCTTAGTGTCCAAAGATGTGCAGGTTAGGTGGATTGGCCGTGCTAAATTGCCCCTTAGTGTCCAAAGATGTGCAGGTTAGGTGGATTGGCCATGCTAAATTGCCCCTTAGTGTCCAAAGATGTGCAGGTTAGGTGGATTGGCCGTGCTAAATTGCCCCTTACTATTAGGGGAATTAGCAGGGTAAATATATGGGGTTATGGGGATAGGGCCTGGATGGGATTGTGGTCGGTGCAGACTCGATGGGCCAAATGGCCTCTTTCTGTACTGTAGGGATTCTCTGATTCTGGAGTGCAGAGAGGTTGACAAGAATGGTTCCAGGTGTTGAGGAACTTCAGTGATGAGAGGTTGCAACTGTTTTCCTCGGAGAGAAGATTTGAGAGCGAGATGTTCAAAATCGTGAGGGGGGCTGGCAGAGTAGAGAGGGGGAAATCGTTCCCGCTGGTAACAGGATTGAGAAACGAGAGGGACACGGATTTAAAGTGATTCCCAAAAGAAGCAAATGCAACGTGAGGAGAAACTCTCTCACACGGCGAGCGGCTGGGTTCTGGAATGTTCTGCCTGGAAGTGTGGTGGAGGCTCATTCGAGGCCTTCGAGAGGCCATTGGATGATTATTTGAACAGAAACAATGTGCAGGAGGGGGTACGAGGTGGGAAAAAGGCAGGGGAATGGGCACTAAGCCACGATATTCGCTTTGGGAGCCGGGGCAGACACGATGGGCCGAATGGCCCTCCTTCTGTCCATCGTAAGAATTTGACCAACATCTTCAGGAAGGGGGAAAATTTGCCAGGATATTTGGGGGGGGGCAAGAAGGGGGTTAATTGGATACATCTTTCCAAGGGCTAGCACAGGTAGGGCGGGCTGAATGGACTCCCGTGCTGTCCGCAACCTTGGACCTTGTTAATTTTGTGGTGATTTTGTCTTTTTGGCCCTCACTCGGGATGGCGAGTGTCCCGTTTGCTACAGCCCCGTGTGCGTTGCTAAGGGAAGCCTGTTTTGCTAGGCCCAAGTAGGCCTCAACCCTGCCATTCCCTCAAACAATGTGTTTGGAATAGGGAGGGAGCCACTTCTTCATGTGTGTCTCTCAGAACACTCGATTGAAGGCCGCAATGCGCCAGGTGTCGCGCCTCTCAGGAACACGGGCAGAGCGGGGCTCCCATGTGACGCCAACCTGGGCCTGGGTGGCAAACTCCTTGTTTGTCTGCCTACCTGTTCTTGACGACAGCGCCCTGCCGCCTTCTCTGTTGGTGGGGCTGCCACAGAGGAGAGACTTAAGATGGGGGGGGATTCCCAATTTAGGCCCCACCCTCTGTCCAAGGCCCGAACGGGCCAGTCTGGAGCCTGAGCCACTCTTCGATTTCCATTGCCCTCCCTCGGCAACTGGGATTGCTGCCCCCGCCCCCCCCCTCACTCCGTTCCTCACCAACCTGGGGCAATAGAGGCAGACGTAACCAAGCCAGGCCGAAACGTGCCAGCCTTATATAAATGCACCAACTAGGCCTCAGGCTCCGCCGAGGGGTATGAGCGAGGCCTATTGCCCCCCTGGGGAAGGGAGGTTCCACCGAGGGGATTGAGCGAGGCCTATTGCCCCCCCTGGGGGAGGAGGACTCCCACTGAGGGGTGTAAGCGAGGCCTGTTGCCCCCCCCTACCCGGGGGAGGGAGGCTCTGAGGGGAGTGAGCGAGGCCTATTGCCCCCCTGGGGGAGGGAGGTTCCACCGAGGGGTGTGAATGAGGCCTATTGCCCCCTGAGGAGGGAGGGAGGGTGTAGGCCAAGCTTCTGGGCCTTGCCCCCCCTGCACCCCAGCTTCCCGGTTGCCGGGGAAGTCGCGGGGAGGGGCGTAACAGGTAGCCATTTTCTCGCTCCCTTCTCTGGAACGTCGCCTGGTGCGTTCTTCCCAGCTCTCCCCCCCCCTCTCTCTCTCTCCCTCCCTCCCCCCACCCCCCTCCCGGCTCCGCACTAACCCTTCTCCCGGCTTTTTCTTCCTCCTCTCTCTCTCCAGCTGATCCCGCAGATCTCCTCTCTCTCCTGGTTTACCACCATTGTGCCTTTGGTCCTCGTCTTGACGATTACGGCCGTCAAAGACGCCACGGATGATTACGTGAGTCTCTCTCTTCCGGCATTCTCCGAGCGGCGCTCTTCGTGGTCGAGGTAGCTCCCCCTCCCCTGCTCCCCCGGGGAGCCCAGGGGCCCCGGTGGCCACTCATGCTCTTCCCGGTTTTGTGTTTTGGGGAGGGTTGTTGACCTGTGACCTGCGGCCCCCCCCCCCCCTCCCATTGACTTGTGACCTGCGCCCCCCCCCCCCCCCCCCGCCTGTGACCTGCGTCCCCCCGCTGTTGACTTGTGACCTGCGTCCCCCCCACCGTTGACTTGTGACCTGCGCCCCCCCACCGTTGACCTGTGACCTGCGCTGCCCCCTCCCCCCGTTGACCTGAACCGCCCCCTCCCCCAGTTGACCTGTGACCTGCGCTGCCCCCTCTCCCATTGACCTGTGACCTGCGCTGCTCCCTCCCCCCCGTTGACCTGCGCCGCCCCCTCCCCCCCGTTGACCTGCGCCGCCCCCTCCCCCCGTTGACCTGTGACCTGCGCCACCCCCTTCCCCGTTGACCTGTGACCTGCGCCGCTCCCTGCCCCGTTGACCTGAGATGCCCCCTCCCCCCGTTGACCTGTGACCTGTGCCGCCCCCTCCCCCCGTTGACCTGTGACCTGCACTGCCCCCTCCCTGTTGACCTGTGAACTGCGCCGCCCCCTCCCCCCATTGACCTGTGACCTGCGCCGCCCCCTCCGCCGTTGACCTGTGACCTGCGCCGCCCCCTCCGCCGTTGACCTGTGACCTGTGCCGCCCCCTCCCCCATTGACCTGTGACCTGTGCCGCCCCCTCCCCCATTGACCTGTGACCTGCGCTGCCCTCTCCCCCTGTTGACCTGCGCCGCCCCCTCCGCCGTTGACCTGTGACCTGTGCCGCCCCCTCCCCCCGTTGACCTGTGACCTGCGCCGCCCCCGTTGATTTGCGCTGCCGGCTAAGGCGGAGCCTGAGCAGTTGACATGACCGTGATCTGTGCCTCCCGCACAGTTGGATTCGCCAAACCCCCCCAGGCCTTGTGACCTCTCAACTGGCATCCTCTCCCGGACTTGTGACCTCTGACCCGGTGTCCCCGCCCCTCTGGCCTCACGACTCCTGACCCGGCATCTCCCCCTCCCCACCCTCCCCCTCCTGATCCCCGACCCGACATCCCCCCCCTGACCCGGCGTCCACCCCCACCTCGTGACCCCTGACCCAGCATCCGTCTCCAGCCCCCCCCCACCTCCCGACACCTGACCCGGCATCCCCCCCACCCCCTCCGCCTCCCGACCCCTGGACCCGGCTCCTGAACCCTGACCTGACGTCCCTTCCCGGTGTTCCTGACCCTTGACCTTTTGCAGCTGACCCTTCACCCTGCGCGCCCTTGCGGCCGACCCTTGAACCCGCGACCCCGTGCCTTCCTTCCCAATTCCTTCATCTCCTGGCAACCCGGCTCCCAAATCCGCCCCGTCGATGAGGAAAGTTCCGGAGTGAAAGGCCGGGAGCGAAGGAGGCGAACGGTGGGAGGTGAGGTCAGAGGTCGGCTTGTTGCCATGCCTGGGCTCTCGTCTCCCTCTCCCCCGAGATACCGAGTGGCCCGGGCCAAACGGGATGTTTGTTGCGGTGAAATAAACCATTATTTTGTGGCTATCGAAGAAGCGAAGCTGTTTGAACCCCAGGGTGTAGGCCGCAGCCTGACGGGGGGGGGGGGGGGGGGGCCGCACCCTGACTATGGGGGAGGGGGGGGTGGCGCAGCCTGACTGTGGAGAAGGGTAGGCCGCAGCCTGACTGTGGAGAAGGGTAGGCCGCAGCCTGACTGTGGAGAAGGGTAGGCCGCAGCCTGACTGTGGAGAAGGGTAGGCCGCAGCCTGACTGCAGGGGAGGGTTTGTCCAGAGCAGGAGACTGGGGATAGCCACACTGAGGGAGGCAGCTAAAACGATTGAGTATCCACCAGGAGGGAACGAGCACTGGAGGTTTTAGCCGTAGCTGGAGATGTCGACCGGGAGAGGGAGGGGGTGAGAGACGGGGACACGGGGCGGGGGGAGAGAGAGGGGGAGAGACGGGGACACGGGGAGGGGGAGAGAGAGAGAGAGACGGGGACACGGGGTGGGGGAGAGAGAGGGGGAGAGAGACGGGGACACTGGGTGGGGGGGGAGAGAGAGAGAGAGACGGGGACACGGGGTGGGGGAGAGAGAGGGGGAGAGACGGGGACACAGGGAGGGGGGGAGAGAGAGAGAGAGACGGGGACACGGGGTGGGGGAGAGAGAGGAGAGAGAGGAGACGGGGACACTGGGTGGGGGAGAGAGAGGGGGAGAGACGGGGACACGGGGAGGGGATGAGAGAGGGGAGAGAGACGGGGACAGGGTAGGGGGAGAGAGAGAGAGAGAGAGAGAGAGAGCGAGACGGGGACACGGGGAGGGGGAGAGAGAGGGGGAGAGAGACGGGGACACGGGTAGGGGGGGAGAGAGGGAGAGATGGGGACACGGGGAGGGGGAGAGAGAGAGAGAGAGACGGGGACACGGGGAGGGGGTGAGAGAGGGGGAGAGAGACGGGGACACGGGGAGGGGGGGGAGAGAGGGAGAGATGGGGACACGGGGGAGGGGGAGGGGAGAGAGAGAGAGACGGGGACACGGGGAGGGGGGAGAGAGAGAGATGGGGACACGGGGAGGGGGGAGAGAGAGAGAGAGAGAGAGATGGGGACATGGGGAGGGGGTGAGAGAGGGGGAGAGAGAGACGGGGACACGGGTAGGGGGGGAGAGAGGGAGAGATGGGGACACGGGGAGGGGGAGAGAGAGAGGGGGAGAGACGGGGAGAGATGGGGACACGGGGAGGGGGAGAGAGAGAGAGAGAGAGAGACGGGGACACGGGGAGGGGGAGAGAGAGCGATGGGGACACGGGGAGGGGGAGAGAGAGAGAGAGAGATGGGGACATGGGGAGGGGGTGAGAGAGGGGGAGAGAGACGGGGACACGGGTAGGGGGGGAGAGAGGGAGAGATGGGGACACGGGGAGGGGGAAAGAGAGAGGGGGAGAGACGGGGACACGGGAGGGGGAGGGGAGAGAGAGAGAGAGAGAGAGAGACGGGGACACGGGGAGGGGGAGAGACGGGGACACGGGGAGGGGAGAGAGAGGGGAGAGAGACGGGGACACGGGGAGGGGGAGAGAGAGGAGAGAGAGGGAGAGAGACGGGGACACGGGGGGGGGGGGGGGAGAGAGAGACGGGGACACGGGGAGGGGGGGGAAGAAAGGGGAGAGAGACGGGGACACGGAGAGGGGGGGTGGGGGAGAGAGGGGGAGAGACGGGGACATGGGGAGGGGGTGAGAGAGGGGGAGAGAGACGGGGACACAGGTAGGGGGGGAGAGGGAGAGATGGGGACACGGGGAGGGGGAGAGAGAGGGAGAGATGGGGACACGGGGAGGGGGAGAGAGAGGGAGAGAGAGACGGGGACGTGGGGAGGGAGGGGAGAGGGAGTGACCGAGGGAGATTGTGAGATGATGATGTGGTTT
>NW_027593750.1:0-27575 GCF_964213995.1 Mustelus asterias | reverse complement strand
GTCGGAGCAGCAGCACTCAGTGGGTGGGACAGGGTGGTGTTTGTGTGTGTCGGGCAGCAGCACTCAGTGGGTGGACAGGGTGGTGTGTGTGTGTGTTGGGGCAGCAGCACTCAGTGGGTGGACAGGGTGGTGTGTGTGTGTGTGTGGGGCAGCAGCACTCAGTGGGTGGACAGGGTGGTGTGTGTGTGTGTGTCGGGGCAGCAGCACTCAGTGGGTGGACAGGGTGGTGTGTGTGTGTGTGCGGAGCAGCAGCACTCAGTGGGTGGACAGGGTGGTGTGTGTGTGTGTGTCGGAGCAGCAGCACTCAGTGGGTGGACAGGGTGGTGTGTGTGTGTGTCGGGGCAGCAGCACTCAGTGGGTGGACAGGGTGGTGTGTGTGTGTGTGTCGGAGCAGCAGCACTCAGTGGGTGGACAGGGTGGTGTGTGTGTGTGTGTCGGGGCAGCAGCACTCAGTGGGTGGACAGGGTGTGTGTGTGTGTGTGTCGGGAGCAGCAGCACTCAGTGGGTGGACAGGGTGGTGTGTGTGTGTGTGTGTCGGAGCAGCAGCACTCAGTGGGTGGACAGGGGTGTGTGTGTGTGTGTGGGGGCAGCAGCACTCAGTGGGTGGACAGGGTGGTGTGTGTGTGTGTGTCGGGGCAGCAGCACTCAGTGGGTGGACAGGGTGTGTGTGTGTGTGTGTCGGGGCAGCAGCACTCAGTGGGTGGACAGGGTGGTGTGTGTGTGTGTGTCGGGGCAGCAGCACTCAGTGGGTGGACAGGGGTGTGTGTGTGTGTCGGGGCAGCAGCACTCAGTGGGTGGACAGGGTGTGTGTGTGTGTGTGTCGGAGCAGCAGCACTCAGTGGGTGGACAGGGTGGTGTGTGTGTGTGTGCGGGGCAGCAGCACTCAGTGGGTGGACAGGGTGGTGTGGTGTGTGTGTCGGGGCAGCAGCACTCAGTGGGTGGACAGGGTGGTGTGTGTGTGTGTGTCGGAGCAGCAGCACTCAGTGGGTGGACAGGGTGGTGTGTGTGTGTGTGTCGGGGCAGCAGCACTCAGTGGGTGGACAGGGTGGTGTGTGTGTGTGTCGGGGCAGCAGCACTCAGTGGGTGGACAGGGTGGTGTGTGTGTGTGTGTCGGGGCAGCAGCACTCAGTGGGTGGACAGGGGTGTGTGTGTGTGTGTGTCGGGGCAGCAGCACTCAGTGGGTGGACAGGGTGGTGTGTGTGTGTGTGTCGGAGCAGCAGCACTCAGTGGGTGGACAGGGTGGTGTGTGTGTGTGTGTCGGGGCAGCAGCACTCAGTGGGTGGACAGGGTGGTGTGTGTGTGTGTGTCGGGGCAGCAGCACTCAGTGGGTGGACAGGGTGGGTGTGTGTGTGTGTGGGGCAGCAGCACTCAGTGGGTGGACAGGGTGGTGTGTGTGTGTGTGTCGGAGCAGCAGCACTCAGTGGGTGGACAGGGTGTGTGTGTGTGTGTGTCGGGGGCAGCAGCACTCAGTGGGTGGACAGGGTGGTGTGTGTGTGTGTCGGGGCAGCAGCACTCAGTGGGTGGACAGGGTGGTGTGTGTGTGTGTGTCGGGGCAGCAGCACTCAGTGGGTGGACAGGTGGTGTGTGTGTGTGTCGGAGCAGCAGCACTCAGTGGGTGGACAGGGTGGTGTGTGTGTGTGTGTCGGGGCAGCAGCACTCAGTGGGTGGACAGGGTGGTGTGTGTGTGTGTGTCGGGGCAGCAGCACTCAGTGGGTGGACAGGGGTGGTGTGTGTGTGTGTCGGAGCAGCAGCACTCAGTGGGTGGACAGGGTGGTGTGTGTGTGTGTGTCGGGGCAGCAGCACTCAGTGGGTGGACAGGGTGGTGTGTGTGTGTGTGTCGGGGCAGCAGCACTCAGTGGGTGGACAGGGTGGTGTGTGTGTGTGTGTCGGGGCAGCAGCACTCAGTGGGTGGACAGGGTGGTGTGTGTGTGTGTCGGGGCAGCAGCACTCAGTGGGTGGACAGGGTGGTGTGTGTGTGTGTGTCGGGGCAGCAGCACTCAGTGGGTGGACAGGGTGGTGTGTGTGTGTGTGTCGGGGCAGCAGCACTCAGTGGGTGGACAGGGTGGTGTGTGTGTGTGTGTCGGAGCAGCAGCACTCAGTGGGTGGACAGGGTGGTGTGTGTGTGTGTCGGAGCAGCAGCACTCAGTGGGTGGACAGGGTGGTGTGTGTGTGTGTGTCGGGGCAGCAGCACTCAGTGGGTGGACAGGGTGGTGTGTGTGTGTGTCGGGGCAGCAGCACTCAGTGGGTGGACAGGGTGGGTGTGTGTGTGTGTCGGGCAGCAGCACTCAGTGGGTGGACAGGTGTGTGTGTGTGTGTGTCGGGGCAGCAGCACTCAGTGGGTGGACAGGGTGGTGTGTGTGTGTGTGTCGGGAGCAGCAGCACTCAGTGGGTGGACAGGGTGGTGTGTGTGTGTGTCGGAGCAGCAGCACTCAGTGGGTGGACAGGGTGGTGTGTGTGTGTGTGTCGGGGCAGCAGCACTCAGTGGGTGGACAGGGTGTGTGTGTGTGTGTCGGGAGCAGCAGCACTCAGTGGGTGGACAGGGTGGTGTGTGTGTGTGTCGGGGCAGCAGCACTCAGTGGGTGGACAGGGTGGTGTGTGTGTGTGTGTCGGGGCAGCAGCACTCAGTGGGTGGACAGGGTGGTGTGTGTGTGTGTCGGGGCAGCAGCACTCAGTGGGTGGACAGGGTGGTGTGTGTGTGTCGGAGCAGCAGCACTCAGTGGGTGGACAGGGTGGTGTGTGTGTGTGTGTCGGAGCAGCAGCACTCAGTGGGTGGACAGGGTGGTGTGTGTGTGTGTCGGAGCAGCAGCACTCAGTGGGTGGACAGGGTGGTGTGTGTGTGTGTCGGGGCAGCAGCACTCAGTGGGTGGACAGGGTGGTGTGTGTGTGTGTCGGAGCAGCAGCACTCAGTGGGTGGACAGGGTGGTGTGTGTGTGTGTCGGGGCAGCAGCACTCAGTGGGTGGACAGGGTGGTGTGTGTGTGTGTCGGAGCAGCAGCACTCAGTGGGTGGACAGGGTGGTGTTGTGTGTGTGTCGGGGCAGCAGCACTCAGTGGGTGGACAGGTGGTGTGTGTGTGTGTCGGGGCAGCAGCACTCAGTGGGTGGACAGGGTGGTGTGTGTGTGTGTGTCGGGGCAGCAGCACTCAGTGGGTGGACAGGGTGGTGGTGTGTGTGTGTCGGAGCAGCAGCACTCAGTGGGTGGACAGGGTGGTGTGTGTGTGTGTGTCGGAGCAGCAGCACTCAGTGGGTGGACAGGGTGTGTGTGTGTGTGTGTCGGGGCAGCAGCACTCAGTGGGTGGACAGGGTGTGTGTGTGTGTGTGTGTCGGGGCAGCAGCACTCAGTGGGTGGACAGGGTGGTGTGTGTGTGTGTCGGAGCAGCAGCACTCAGTGGGTGGACAGGGTGGTGTGTGTGTGTGTCGGGGCAGCAGCACTCAGTGGGTGGACAGGGTGGTGTGTGTGTGTGTGTCGGGGCAGCAGCACTCAGTGGGTGGACAGGGTGGTGTGTGTGTGTGTGTCGGAGCAGCAGCACTCAGTGGGTGGACAGGGTGGTGTGTGTGTGTGTGTCGGGGCAGCAGCACTCAGTGGGTGGACAGGGTGGTGTGTGTGTGTGTGTCGGAGCAGCAGCACTCAGTGGGTGGACAGGGTGGTGTGTGTGTGTGTGTCGGGGCAGCAGCACTCAGTGGGTGGACAGGGTGGTGTGTGTGTGTGTTGGGGCAGCAGCACTCAGTGGGTGGACAGGGTGGTGTGTGTGTGTCGGGGCAGCAGCACTCAGTGGGTGGACAGGGTGGTGTGTGTGTGTGTCGGGCAGCAGCACTCAGTGGGTGGACAGGGTGGTGTGTGTGTGTGTGTCGGGCAGCAGCACTCAGTGGGTGGACAGGGTGGTGTGTGTGTGTGTGTCGGAGCAGCAGCACTCAGTGGGTGGACAGGGTGGTGTGTGTGTGTGTGTTGGGGCAGCAGCACTCAGTGGGTGGACAGGGTGGTGTGTGTGTGTGTGTCGGAGCAGCAGCACTCAGTGGGTGGACAGGGTGGTGTGTGTGTGTGTGTCGGGGCAGCAGCACTCAGTGGGTGGACAGGGTGGTGTGTGTTGTGTGTGTCGGAGTGAGGAGGCAGCAGCACTCAGTGGGTGGACAGGGTGGTGTGTGTGTGTGTGTGTCGGGGCAGCAGCACTCAGTGGGTGGACAGGGTGGTGTGTGTGTGTGTGTCGGAGCAGCAGCACTCAGTGGGTGGACAGGGTGGTGTGTGTGTGTGTGTCGGAGCAGCAGCACTCAGTGGGTGGACAGGGTGGTGTGTGTGTGTGTGTCGGAGCAGCAGCACTCAGTGGGTGGACAGGGTGGTGTGTGTGTGTGTGTCGGGGCAGCAGCACTCAGTGGGTGGACAGGGTGGTGTGTGTGTGTCGGAGCAGCAGCACTCAGTGGGTGGACAGGGTGGTGTGTGTGTGTGTGTGTCGGGGCAGCAGCACTCAGTGGGTGGACAGGGTGGTGTGTGTGTGTGTCGGGGCAGCAGCACTCAGTGGGTGGACAGGGTGGTGTGTGTGTGTGTCGGGGCAGCAGCACTCAGTGGGTGGACAGGGTGGTGTGTGTGTGTGTGTCGGGGCAGCAGCACTCAGTGGGTGGACAGGGTGGTGTGTGTGTGTGTGTCGGAGCAGCAGCACTCAGTGGGTGGACAGGGCGGTGTGTGTGTGTGTGTGTCGGGGCAGCAGCACTCAGTGGGTGGACAGGGTGGTGTGTGTGTGTGTGTCGGAGCAGCAGCACTCAGTGGGTGGACAGGGTGGTGTGTGTGTGTGTGTCGGGGCAGCAGCACTCAGTGGGTGGACAGGGTGGTGTGTGTGTGTGTCGGGGCAGCAGCACTCAGTGGGTGGACAGGGTGGTGTGTGTGTGTCGGGGCAGCAGCACTCAGTGGGTGGACAGGGTGGTGTGTGTGTGTGTCGGAGCAGCAGCACTCAGTGGGTGGACAGGGTGGTGTGTGTGTGTCGGGGCAGCAGCACTCAGTGGGTGGACAGGGTGGGGTGTGTGTGTCGGGGCAGCAGCACTCAGTGGGTGGACAGGGTGGTGTGTGTGTGTGTGTCAGGGCAGCAGCACTCAGTGGGTGGACAGGGTGGTGTGTGTGTGTGTGTCGGAGCAGCAGCACTCAGTGGGTGGACAGGGTGGTGTGCGTGTGTGTCGGAGCAGCAGCACTCAGTGGGTGGACAGGGTGGTGTGTGTGTGTGTGTCGGAGCAGCAGCACTCTGGGTGGACAGGGTGGTGTGTGTGTGTGTGTTGGGGCAGCAGCACTCAGTGGGTGGACAGGGTGGTGTGTGTGTGTGTGTTGGGGCAGCAGCACTCAGTGGGTGGACAGGGTGGTGTGTGTGTGTGTGTCGGGGCAGCAGCACTCAGTGGGTGGACAGGGTGGTGTGTGTGGCGTGTCGGGGCAGCAGCACTCAGTGGGTGGACAGGGTGGTGTGTGTGTGTGTGTCGGAGCAGCAGCACTCAGTGGGTGGACAGGGTGGTGTGTGTGTGTCGGGGCAGCAGCACTCAGTGGGTGGACAGGGTGGTGTGTGTGTGTGTGTCGGAGCAGCAGCACTCTGGGTGGACAGGGTGGTGTGTGTGTGTGTGTTGGGGCAGCAGCACTCAGTGGGTGGACAGGGTGGTGTGTGTGTGTGTGTCGGGGCAGCAGCACTCAGTGGGTGGACAGGGTGGTGTGTGTGTGTGTGTCGGGGCAGCAGCACTCAGTGGGTGGACAGGGTGGTGTGTGTGTGTGTGTCGGGGCAGCAGCACTCAGTGGGTGGACAGGGTGGTGTGTGTGCGTGTCGGGGCAGCAGCACTCAGTGGGTGGACAGGGTGGTGTGTGTGTGTGTGTAGGGGCAGCAGCACTCAGTGGGGGAACAGGGTGGTGTGTGTGTGTGTGTCGGGGCAGCAGCACTCAGTGGGTGGACAGGGTGGTGTGTGTGTGTCGGAGCAGCAGCACTCAGTGGGTGGACAGGGTGGTGTGTGTGTGTGTGTGTCGGGGCAGCAGCACTCAGTGGGTGGACAGGGTGGTGTGTGTGTGTCGGGGCAGCAGCACTCAGTGGGTGGACAGGGTGGTGTGTGTGTGTGTGTCGGGGCAGCAGCACTCAGTGGGTGGACAGGGTGGTGTGTGTGTGTCGGGGCAGCAGCACTCAGTGGGTGGACAGGGTGGTGTGTGTGTGTGTGTCGGAGCAGCAGCACTCAGTGGGTGGACAGGGTGGTGTGTGTGTGTGTCGGGGCAGCAGCACTCAGTGGGTGGACAGGGTGGTGTGTGTGTGTGTGTCGGAGCAGCAGCACTCAGTGGGTGGACAGGGTGGTGTGTGTGTGTGTGTCGGGGCAGCAGCACTCAGTGGGTGGACAGGGTGGTGTGTGTGTGTGTGTAGGGGCAGCAGCACTCAGTGGGGGAACAGGGTGGTGTGTGTGTGTGTGTCGGGGCAGCAGCACTCAGTGGGTGGACAGGGTGGTGTGTGTGTGTCGGAGCAGCAGCACTCAGTGGGTGGACAGGGTGGTGTGTGTGTGTGTGTGTCGGGGCAGCAGCACTCAGTGGGTGGACAGGGTGGTGTGTGTGTGTCGGGGCAGCAGCACTCAGTGGGTGGACAGGGTGGTGTGTGTGTGTGTGTCGGGGCAGCAGCACTCAGTGGGTGGACAGGGTGGTGTGTGTGTGTCGGGGCAGCAGCACTCAGTGGGTGGACAGGGTGGTGTGTGTGTGTGTGTCGGAGCAGCAGCACTCAGTGGGTGGACAGGGTGGTGTGTGTGTGTGTGTCGGGGCAGCAGCACTCAGTGGGTGGACAGGGTGGTGTGTGTGTGTGTGTCGGAGCAGCAGCACTCAGTGGGTGGACAGGGTGGTGTGTGTGTGTGTGTCGGGGCAGCAGCACTCAGTGGGTGGACAGGGTGGTGTGTGTGTGTCGGAGCAGCAGCACTCAGTGGGTGGACAGGGTGGTGTGTGTGTGTGTCGGGGCAGCAGCACTCAGTGGGTGGACAGGGTGGTGTGTGTGTGTGTGTCGGAGCAGCAGCACTCAGTGGGTGGACAGGGTGGTGTGTGTGTGTGTGTCGGAGCAGCAGCACTCAGTGGGTGGACAGGGTGGTGTGTGTGTGTGTGTCGGAGCAGCAGCACTCAGTGGGTGGACAGGGTGGTGTGTGTGTGTGTGTCGGAGCAGCAGCACTCAGTGGGTGGACAGGGTGGTGTGTGTGTGTCGGAGCAGCAGCACTCAGTGGGTGGACAGGGTGGTGTGTGTGTGTCGGAGCAGCAGCACTCAGTGGGTGGACAGGGTGGTGTGTGTGTGTGTGTCGGAGCAGCAGCACTCAGTGGGTGGACAGGGTGGTGTGTGTGTGTGTGTCGGGGCAGCAGCACTCAGTGGGTGGACAGGGTGGTGTGTGTGTGTGTGTTGGGGCAGCAGCACTCAGTGGGTGGACAGGGTGGTGTGTGTGTGTGTGTCGGGGCAGCAGCACTCAGTGGGTGGACAGGGTGGTGTGTGTGTGTGCCGGGGCAGCAGCACTCAGTGGGTGGACAGGGTGGTGTGTGTGTGTGTGTTGGGGCAGCAGCACTCAGTGGGTGGACAGGGTGGTGTGTGTGTGTCGGAGCAGCAGCACTCAGTGGGTGGACAGGGTGGTGTGTGTGTGTGTCGGAGCAGCAGCACTCAGTGGGTGGACAGGGTGGTGTGTGTGTGTCGGAGCAGCAGCACTCAGTGGGTGGACAGGGTGGTGTGTGTGTGTGTCGGAGCAGCAGCACTCAGTGGGTGGACAGGGTGGTGTGTGTGTGTGTGTCGGGGCAGCAGCACTCAGTGGGTGGACAGGGTGGTGTGTGTGTGTGTGTCGGGGCAGCAGCACTCAGTGGGTGGACAGGGTGGTGTGTGTGTGTGTGTCGGGGCAGCAGCACTCAGTGGGTGGACAGGGTGGTGTGTGTGTGTCGGGGCAGCAGCACTCAGTGGGTGGACAGGGTGGTGTGTGTGTGTGTGTCGGGGCAGCAGCACTCAGTGGGTGGACAGGGTGGTGTGTGTGTGTGTCGGGGCAGCAGCACTCAGTGGGTGGACAGGGTGGTGTGTGTGTCGGAGCAGCAGCACTCAGTGGGTGGACAGGGTGGTGTGTGTGTGTGTGTCGGGGCAGCAGCACTCAGTGGGTGGACAGGGTGGTGTGTGTGTGTGTGTCGGGGCAGGAGCACTCAGTGGGTGGACAGGGTGGTGTGTGTGTGTGTGTCGGGGCAGCAGCACTCAGTGGGTGGACAGGGTGGTGTGTGTGTGTGTGTCGGAGCAGCAGCACTCAGTGGGTGGACAGGGTGGTGTGTGTGTGTGTGTCGGAGCAGCAGCACTCAGTGGGTGGACAGGGTGGTGTGTGTGTGTGTGTCGGGGCAGCAGCACTCAGTGGGTGGACAGGGTGTGTGTGTGTGTGTGTGTGTCGGGGCAGCAGCACTCAGTGGGTGGACAGGGTGGTGTGTGTGTGTGTGTCGGAGCAGCAGCACTCAGTGGGTGGACAGGGTGGTGTGTGTGTGTGTGTGTGTCGGGGCAGCAGCACTCAGTGGGTGGACAGGGTGGTGTGTGTGTGTGTGTCGGAGCAGCAGCACTCAGTGGGTGGACAGGGTGGTGTGTGTGTGTGTGTCGGGGCAGCAGCACTCAGTGGGTGGACAGGGTGGTGTGTGTGTGTGTGTTGGGGCAGCAGCACTCAGTGGGTGGGCAGGGTGGTGTGTGTGTGTGTGTCGGAGCAGCAGCACTCAGTGGGTGGACAGGGTGGTGTGTGTGTGTGTGTCGGGGCAGCAGCACTCAGTGGGTGGACAGGGTGGTGTGTGTGTGTGTCGGGGCAGCAGCACTCAGTGGGTGGACAGGGTGGTGTGTGTGTGTGTGTCGGGGCAGCAGCACTCAGTGGGTGGACAGGGTGGTGTGTGTGTGTGTGTCGGGGCAGCAGCACTCAGTGGGTGGACAGGGTGGTGTGTGTGTGTGTCGGAGCAGCAGCACTCAGTGGGTGGACAGGGTGTGTGTGTGTGTGTGTCGGGGCAGCAGCACTCAGTGGGTGCACAGGGTGGTGTGTGTGTGTGTGTGTCGGAGCAGCAGCACTCAGTGGGTGGACAGGGTGGTGTGTGTGTGTGTCGGAGCAGCAGCACTCAGTGGGTGGACAGGGTGGTGTGTGTGTGTGTGCCGGGGCAGCAGCACTCAGTGGGTGGACAGGGTGGTGTGTGTGTGTGTGTCGGGGCAGCAGCACTCAGTGGGTGGACAGGGTGGTGTGTGTGTGTGTGTCGGGGCAGCAGCACTCAGTGGGTGGACAGGGTGGTGTGTGTGTGTGTGTCGGGGCAGCAGCACTCAGTGGGTGGACAGGGTGGTGTGTGTGTGTCGGAGCAGCAGCACTCAGTGGGTGGACAGGGTGGTGTGTGTGTGTGTCGGGGCAGCAGCACTCAGTGGGTGGACAGGGTGGTGTGTGTGTGTCGGAGCAGCAGCACTCAGTGGGTGGACAGGGTGGTGTGTGTGTGTGTCGGGGCAGCAGCACTCAGTGGGTGGACAGGGTGGTGTGTGTGTGTGTTGGGGCAGCAGCACTCAGTGGGTGGACAGGGTGGTGTGTGTGTGTGTGTCGGAGCAGCAGCACTCAGTGGGTGGACAGGGTGGTGTGTGTGTGTGTGTTGGGGCAGCAGCACTCAGTGGGTGGACAGGGTGGTGTGTGTGTGTGTCGGGGCAGCAGCACTCAGTGGGTGGACAGGGTGGTGTGTGTGTGTGTCGGGGCAGCAGCACTCAGTGGGTGGACAGGGTGGTGTGTGCGTGTCGGGGCAGCAGCACTCAGTGGGTGGACAGGGTGGTGTGTGTGTGTGTCGGAGCAGCAGCACTCAGTGGGTGGACAGGGTGGTGTGTGTGTGTGTGTCGGGGCAGCAGCACTCAGTGGGTGGACAGGGTGGTGTGTGTGTGTGTGTCGGGGCAGCAGCACTCAGTGGGTGGACAGGGTGGTGTGTGTGTGTGTGTCGGAGCAGCAGCACTCAGTGGGTGGACAGGGTGGTGTGTGTGTGTGTGTTGGGGCAGCAGCACTCAGTGGGTGGACAGGGTGGTGTGTGCGTGTCGGGGCAGCAGCACTCAGTGGGTGGACAGGGTGGTGTGTGCGTGTCGGGGCAGCAGCACTCAGTGGGTGGACAGGGTGGTGTGTGTTACCTGTCATGGGGAGTCACCAGTTTGGGCGGGTTCTTCAGGTACTGTTTAAACCGCAGCTCAAAGGCCTGTCCTATGGTGCTGATGACGTCCTGGGCTAACGCGTCCGGACATTCCAATATGTGGCAGGCTGAAAGAGTAATCAAAGATAGGGGGTGCTTAGGGGACAGGCGGTGAACTGGGAACAGGACAGCCGCGACGATATCGCCACCAACATGTAGACCCACCTCTCTGATTCACCGGATCCTTCGCCACGTAGGCAACATACTCCGCAGTGTCCTACACAAAGAATAGACAAGCAAACAGCAGGTTAGGCAACATCTACAGCAACGGGGATGAAGCGGAAACGGTCGAGAGCTTTAAGCTTACGTTTATTTATTAGTGTCACAAGTAAGGCTTACATTAACACTGCAATGAAGTTACTGTGAAAATCCCCTCAGTTGCCACACTCCTGTTCGGGTACAGTGAGGGAGAATTTAGCATGGCCAATCCCCCACACCTGAACATCTTTCGGACACTGAGGGACAATTTAGCATGGCCAATCCACCTAACCTACACATCTTTGGATACTAAGGGGCAATTTAGCATGGCCAATCCCCCGAACCTACACATCTTTGGATACTAAGGGACAATTTAGCATGGCCAATCCCCCTCACCTGAACATCTTTGGACACTAAGGGGCAATTTTTACATGGCAAATCTACCTAACCTGCACATCTTTTGGGACACTCTCTCGCTATCTTTCTCTCTCTCTATCTCTCGCTCTTTCCAGCCTCCCATCCATTGACTCCGTCTACACTTCCCGCTGCCTCGGGAAAAGCAGCCGGCATAATCAAGGACCCCCATGCACCCCGGACATTCTCTCTTCCACCTTCTTCCATCGGGAAAAAGATACAAAAGTCTGAGGTCACGTATCGACCGACTCAAGAACAGCTTCTTCCCTGCTGCTGTCAGACTTTTGAATGGACCTACCTCGCATTAAGTTGATCTTTCTCTACACCCCGAGCTATGACTGTAACACTACATTCTGCACCCTCTCCTTTCCTTCTCTATGAACGGTATGCTTTGTCTGTATAGCGCGCAAGAAACAATACTTTTCACTGTATCCCAGTACATGTGACAATAATAAATCTAATCTATGTACTCTATGAACAGTATGCTTTGTCTGTATAGCGCGCAAGAAACATTACTTTTCACTGTATCCCAATACATGTGACAATAATAAATCAAATCTATGTACTCTATGAACAGTATGCTTTGTCTGTATAGCGCGCAAGAAACAATACTTTTCACTGTATCCCAGTACATGTGACAATAATAAATCTAATCTATGTACTCTATGAACAGTATGCTTTGTCTGTATAGCGCACAAGAAACAATACTTTTCACTGTATACTAATACACTGATTTTTTGATTTAGTTTGTCATGTGTATTGGGATACAGTGAAAAGTATTGTTTCTTGTGCGCTATACAAAGCATACCGTTCATAGAGAAGGAAAGGAGAGTGTGCAGAATGCAGTGTTACAGTCATAGCTAGGGTGTAGAGAAAGGTCAACTTAATGCGAGAGTGGGGGCAGTGTGGGGGGGGGTTTCAGGGTGGGGGAAAGGGTGGGTGTGGTGTGTCAGGAAGCCAGGGTTAAGGGTTAGCTAACAGAGGTGGAATTTGAACCCAGTGTCCCCCGACCATTCGCCTGGTGCCCCGGATTACTAGCCCAGTGACATGGCCCCAATGCCAGTGACCGCCCCCCCCTTCTGATGGATAAACATCAGCAAGTTCCGCCAATCTAGACAAACGGTGGGGGACATAGATCCGTGTAGGTTACCGGAAGCGAGCAGCAACATGGAAACAGAGCCGAGTACTTACTGGGTCTCCTCCTGAGGCGAAGGATATGGACTGCATGTGGTGGTTGGCAATTATCTGCAACGAAACAAGGATGATTTATTTCCTCAGAGGGTTGAAAGCGGAGAGGTTTCGAAAGCGGCGCGGCGTTCAGAGGACATTCCGGGTACAGCCTTACCTGGCTGCGTCGTCGTTTCTGAGCTTGGCCCAGCCGTCAACGCAGCACACCCCGTACGAGGGCCCCTCCTTTGTACAGCCTGCTCCCCACCGTCTCTCCTCTTCACGAGAGGGGGGGGGGCGGGCGGGCGGGTGCGGGAATGGACAGAGCAGAGAGGGAGAACCCGTTCCCATTCGCAAAAGGATGGAGAACGAGAGGGGGACGGATTTCAAGCGATTCGCAAAAGCGACATGAGGAAAAACTCTCTCACGCGGCGGGCGGTTGGGGTCTGGAATGTTCCGCCTGGACGTGTAGTGGAGGCAGGCTCAATCGGGGCATTCGAGAGGGCATTAGATTATTATTTGAATAGAAAGAATACGGGGGGGGGGGGAGCGGGAGAAAAGGCAGGGCAATGGCGCCAAGTCAGAGGAATGCAGGAATTCGGAGCACAAGTAGGCCATTCAGCCCTTCGAGCCTGCTACCCCGTTCAATCCGATCAAGGCCAATCTCTCCCTGGTCTCCAATCCACCTCCCCACCTGTTGCCCCTTTCCCTTCTGGGAATTAGAAATATATCCCTCTCCCTCCATTCAACGATGGAGAGCCCAGTACAGACACGGTGGGCCGAATGGCCTCCTCCTGCGCCCGTCACGGTTCCGCTGGCCTGCCCGTTGGTACCACAGACGCGTCGCCCAGGTCTGGTGCGGGTGGACAGAGGGGGGGTGGGGGGGGGGGGGGGGGTCGGTCTCACTCACCTGCTTGCAGTCGGATGCCATGAGGTTGAGGCTGCTGGTGGACACGGTGAGGGTGATGGGCATGCCAGCAAACTGGAGGTTGCTCTTCCCCAGGATGGTGTTCAGGGAGCGGCTGCAAGGCTGTGGCACACAACAGTCAAGCAGGTCATTCCAAGGGCAACACTCACTCACACACACACACTCCCCTCACGGTCAAATCAGACACAGCGGCTTCCTCCCATAACATCCTCTCCCAACAACACCACGTGGACAGGGAAAGAACCAATTAAACGCACCGTAAGGCCTGAATTTATATAGCAACCCAAGGAAATTCAGCCTGGTCCGCTACGACTCTCACCAACTTTTACAGATGCACCATAGAAAGCATCCTTTCTGGCTGTATCACAGCTTGGTATGGGGCTCCTGCTCTGCCCAAGACCGCAAGAAACTATAAAGGGTCGTGAATGTAGCCCAGTCCCATCACGCAAACCAGCCTCCCATCCATTGACTCTGTCTACACTTCCCGCTGCCTCGGGGAAAAGCAGCCGGCATAATTAAGGACCCCCCACGCACCCCGGACATTCTCTCTTCCACCTAGTCTCTCCATCAATGTCAACAAAATGAAGGAGATAGTCATCGACTTCAGGAAGCGTAAAGGAGAACATGCTCCTGTCTACATCAACGGGGATGAAGTAGAAAGGGTCGAGAGCTTCAAGATTTTAGGTGCTCAGATCACCAACAACCTGTCCTGGTCCCCCCCATGCCGACACTATAGTTAAAAAAGCCCCACCAACGCCTCTACTTTCTCAGGAGGCTAAGGAAATTTGGCCTGTCAGCTACGACTCTCACCAACCTTTACAGATGCCCCATAGAAAGCATCCTTTCTGGTTGTATCACAGTCCAAAGATATGCAGGTTAGGTTGATTGGCCATGCTAAAATTGCCCCTTAGTGTCCTGAGATGCGTAGGTTAGAGGGATTAGTGGGTAAAATATGTAGGAATGTGGGGGTAGGGCCTGGGTGGGATTGTGGTCGGTGCAGACTCGATGGGCCGAATGGCCTCTTTCTGCACTGTAGGGTTTCTATGATTGGTATGGCTCCTGCTCTGCCCAAGGCCACACGAAACTACAAAGGATCGTGAATGTAGCCCAATCCATCACGCAAACCAGCCTCCCATCCACTAACTCTGTCTACACTTCCCGCTGCCTCGGGGAAAAGCAGCCAGCATAATCAAGGACCCCCCGACACATCCCGGACATTCTCTCTTCCACCTTCTTCCGTCGGGGAAAAGATACAAAAGTCTGAGGTCACGTACCGACCGACTCAAGATCAGCTTCTTCCCTGCTGCTGTCAGACTTTTGAATGGACCTACCCCGCATTAAGTTGATCTTTCTCTACACCCAAGCTATGGCTGTAACACTACATTCTGCATCCTCTCCTTTCCTTATCTATGAACGGCATGCTTTGTCTGTATAGCGAGCAACAAATGATACTTTTCACTGTATCCCAGTACGTGACAATTATAAATCAAATCTATGTACTCTATGAACGGTATGCTGTGTCTCTGTAGCGCGCAAGAAACAATACTTTTCACTGTATCCTAGTACATGTGACAATAATAAATCAAATCTATGTACTCTATGAACAGTATGCTTTGTTTGTATAGTGCGCAAGAAACAATACTTTTCACTGTATCCCAATACATGTGACAATAATAAATCAAATCTATGTACTCTATGAACGGTATGCTGTGTCTGTATAGCGCGCAAGAAACAATACTTTTCACTGTATCCCAGTACATGTTTTTTTTTGGGGGGGGGGTGAAAAGAGACAGGGGAGGCAACGAGAGAGAGGTGGAGGGGTTTAGGGAGGGAATTCCAGAGCTTAGGCACCCCCCCCCCCCAGGGGGCGAGAGACAGGGGAGGCAACGAGAGAGAGGTGGAGAGATTTAGGGAGGGAATTCCAGAGCTAAGGCACCCCCCCCAGGGGGTGAGAGACAGGGAGGCAACGAGAGAGAGAGAGGTGGAGAGGTTTAAGGAGGGAATTCCAGAGTTTAGGACCCCCCCCGAGGCAGCTGAAGGCACGGCCGCCAATGGCGGAGCGATGGGAATCCAGGGGGGGGGGGACAATGCTCGAGAGGCCGGAATTAAGCTGGGCGTTTGAGGCGGGAAGGCTGCAGCCTGTGAGGCCCTTCGCCTGGTGCAGGTTGTGTTGTACTCCGAGCAGTACGGTAATAATCTCCTGCGACTCGCTCACCCCCCTCTCGGAACTGTGTGCGCGCTCTGCCTAATGGACTCCCTGCTGCTGTCTTAAGGGCCGCCCGCTCGATAAATGTCATGGCTTTAGTGCTGCTCCGAGTCCATCAAACATCCACCATAATAAAATATTCACAAACAGCAATGCAATTAAAGACTGACACCAGTCACCCTGGAATTATGCAGAATGCTTTTATCAGCTTTAACCCAGGCTGAGTAATCCAGTTACCGTCAGGAACTGGAGCAGGCGAGATCTCGACAGATAGAGAGGCAACGCCAGGAAACTGGAGCTAACGCTCAAAGCAAGCTGATTTCTTGATTTGATTTGATTATTGTCACATGTATTGGGATACAGTGAAAAGTATTGTTTCTTGCGCGCTATACAGACAAAGCATACAGTTCATAGAGTACATAGATTTGATTTATTATTGTCACATGTATTGGGATACAGTGAAAAGTATTGTTTCTTGCGCGCTATACAGACAAAGCATACAGTTCATAGAGTACATAGATTTGATTTATTATTGTCACATGTATTGGGATACAGTGAAAAGTATTGTTTCTTGCGCGCTATACAGACAAAGCATACCGTTCATAGAGTACATAGATTTGATTTATTATTGTCACATGTACTGGGATACAGTGAAAAGTATTGTTTCTTGCGCGCTATACAGACACAGCATACCGTTCATAGAGTACATAGATTTGATTTATTATTGTCACATGTACTGGGATACAGTGAAAAGTATTGTTTCTTGCGCGCTATACAGACAAAGCATACCGTTCATAGAGAAGGAAAGGAGAGGGTGCAGAATGTAGTGTTACAGTCATAGCTAGGGTGTAGAGAAAGATCAACTTAATGCGAGGTAGGTCCATTCAAAAGTCTGACAGCAGCAGGGAAGAAGCTGTTCTTGAGTCGGTCGGTGCGTGACCTCAGACTTTTGTATCTTTTTCCCGAAGGAAGAAGGTGGAAGAGAGAATGTCCGGGGTGCGTGGGGGGGTCCTTGATTATGCCGGCTGCTTTTCCCCCGAGGCAGCGGGAAGTGTAGACAGAGTCAATGGATGGGAGGCTGGTTTGCGTGATGGATTGGGCTACATTCACGACCCATTGTAATTTCATGCGGTCTTGGGTTGGCAGAGACCATTCAGCCCTACAGGCGAAGGCTGGCGTTCCTGGTCCACACATGCCTCCCCCCTGCCCTCCTGTCTCAATCTTAATTCTGGCCCCTTGAGCATCCACCCCCCCCCCCCCCCCCCCCCCCCACCCAGTTCCCAACCCCCTACCATTGGCAGCCGTGCCTTCAGCTGCCATCACAGCTTGGTATGGGCTCCTGCTCTGCCCCAGACCGCAAGGCACTACCAAAGGGTCGTGAACGTAGCCCAGTCCCATCACGCAAACCAGCCTCCCATCCATTCCCGACCGAAGAAGGTGGAAGAGAGAATGTCCGGGGTGCATGGGGTCCTCGATTATGCTAGCTGCTTTGCCGAAACGCCGTCTACACTTCCCGCTGCCTCGGGGAAAAGCAGCCGGCGTAATCAAGGACCCCCCACGCACCCCGGACATTCTCTCTTCCACCTTCTTCCGTCGGGAAAAAGATACAAAAGTCTGAGGTCACGCACCGACCGACTCAAGAACAGCTTCTTCACTGCTGCTGTCGGACTTTTGAATGGACCTACCCTATATAGAGTCACAGAGGTTTACAGCATGGAAACAGGCCCTTCGGCCCAACTTGTCCATGCCGCCCTTTTTTCTTTAAAACCACTAAGCTAATCCCAATTGCCCGCATTTGGCCCATATCCCTCTATACCCATCGTACCCATGTAACTGTCTAAAAGCTTTTTAAAAGACAAAATTCCCACCTCTACTACTACCTCTGGCAGCTTCTCTGCACCCTAGCAATGACTGTAACACAACATTCTGCACCCTCTCCTTTCCTTCTCCCTTCTGTACTCTATGAACGGTATGCTTCGTCTTTATAGCGTGACAGTAATAAACCAAATCTATATACTCTATGAACGGTATGCTTTGTATAGTGCACAAGAAACAATACTTTTCAGTGTATTCCAGTACATGTGACAATAATAAATCAAATCTACATTTGGCCTCATAACCCCATGTACTAAGCCTGCTAATCCACCTAACCCGCACATCTTTGGACACTAAGGGGCAATTTAGCATGGCTAATCCACCTAACGCGCACATCTTTGGACACTAAGGGTCAATTTAGCATGGCCAATCCACCTAACCCGCACATCTTTGGACACTAAGGGGCAATTTAGCATGGCCAATCCCCCTAACCCGCTCATCTTTGGACACTAAGGGGCAATTTAGCATGGCCAATCCCCCTAACCCGCTCATCTTTGGACACTAAGGGGCAATTTAGCATGGCCAATCCCCCTAACCCGCACATCTTTGGATACTAAGGGGCAATTTAGCATGGCCAATCCACCTAACCTGCACATCTTTGGACACTAAGGGGCAATTTAGCATGGCCAATCCACATAATCCACACATCTTTGGACACTAAGGGGCAATTTAGCACGGCCAATCCACCTAACCCGCACATCTTTGGACACTAAGGGCCAATTTAGCATGGCCAATCCACCTAACCCGCACATCTTTGGACACTAAGGGCCAATTTAGCATGGCCAATCCACCTAACCCGCACATCTTTGGACACTAAGGGGCAATTTAGTATGGCCAAACCACAGTCCAACATTGCGCGGGTTAGGAGGATTGGCCATGCTAAATTGTCCCTTAGTGTTAGGGGGACGAGCTCGGGTAAGTGCATGGGGTTATGTATGGGGATAGGGCCTGGGTGGGATTGTGGTCGGTGCAGACCCGATGGGCCAAATGGCCTCATTCTGCACTGTAGGATTCTATGTACTCTATGAACGGTATGCTTTGTCTGTATAGCGCGCAAGAAACTATACTTTTCACTGTATCCCAATACACGTGAGAACAATAACTCAAACTCATCTCTATACAGTCTGCCCGAGAAGGTCTACGCTTCAGTCTCTGGCACACTGGCCTCTGCCCCTCCCCCCTCACCTCCGCCTCTCCCTCCCCCGCCACCCGCCAACCCCCCCCCCCCCCGCCCCTCCCCACCTCCCCCCAAAGCAGCCCAGATCGGTTGCAGTTGCTCATCATTCTTTGCTTTCTAAAGCACCAGGGCGCGCACAGCAGCGGAGGATTTCAGGATGGCTTGGAGACGTTCGACTCACCTTCCTCCTCCTGAAGACACCTTTTGCCCCGGGGACGGCTTCGCACACCACGCTTATCGCCTCTCTGCGGGACAGGAAGAGTAAGATCATTTTCCCCCCCTGGCACCAGCAGTGAGCTGGCCTCAACATTCAACACACCGACTTTTAAAGGAACAAGACTAGTCAGAGGGGAGGACTGCGTGTCAGGCGCTGCTGTGCGTTTCCCCCATTAACATCAAAACAACCCCTTCGACACGAACAGGCTGGATGGCTCCCCCCCCCCTCCCCTCCCTCCCCCTCTCCCCCCACCCCCCAGTGACGATGGACAGGAGTAGGAATCTCTCCTCTCCAAGGGTGGTTGGGTTGTGGCATTCTCTCCCTCAGAGAGCGAGGGAGAGGCTGTGGGAAATGGAATAGATTCTCAGAATCCCCACAGTGCAGGAGGGCATTCGGCCCATCGAGTCTGTACCGACTCTCTGACAGAGCATCTCACCCAGGCCCTTTCCCCATAACCCCACGTACAAAGCCTGCAAATCCGCCCCCCCCCCTAACCTGCACATCTTTGGGACACTAAGGGACAATTTAGCATGGCCAATCCAGCTAACCTGCACATCTTTGCACACTAAGGGGCAATTAGGATGGCACAGTGGGTTAGCACTGCTGCCTCACAGCTCCAAGGACCCGGGTTCGATTCCCGGCTCGGGTCACTGTCTTTGTGGAGTTTGCACATAGAATCATAGAAACCCTACAGTGCAGAAGGAGGCCATTCGGCCCATCGAGTCTGCACCGACCACAATCCCACCCAGGCCCTACCCCCACATATTTACCCGCTAATCCCTCTAACCTACACATCCCAGGACACTAAGGGGCAATTTTTAACCTGGCCAATCAACCTAACCCGCACATCTTTGGACATTCTGCCCGTGTCTGCGTTGGAGGAGGAACTACTTCTCCCAAAGGGTTGTGAATCTGTGGAATTCGCTGCCTCAAAAGGTGCGGTGGATGCTGGGACAGTGAGTACATTTAAGGAGGAGTTGGACAGATTTTTAATTGGGAATGGGGGTGAAGGGTTACGGGGAGAAGGCAGGAAAATGGGGATGAGGAGCATAGCGGCCGTGATCGAATGGCGGAGCAGACTCGATGGGCCGAGTGGCCTCATTCTGCTCCTGTATCTAATGAACAAAAAGCCTTGGACTCACCGCGTGACCTGTGTCCTGGTATTGAAATCCAAAGCTCTCATCGACTGGAGGACTTCCACACAACCCATGTACTGAAAGAGAAAAGCAACATGGCAGGGCTTGACAAAGATGTCACTGTGGGTTTCAACAGCATCACTTAAAATCGCACCTTAACTTCCAGACTCGATTGACGTACCAGGAAGCTTTTATCAAAGCCAACTTTACTTTCAACAACACAGTTTAAATATAGCAAACGTATTAGCCTAACTTTTAAGATACAATTCTTAACTGTGAACCTATCCCTATTGGTTCCAATTTAAGCAATATTCCTCTTATAGGATTAAACACCCTTTCAAAATCAGTTAGCCAAAAACAAAAACAGGGGTTTACGTGGGCCAGTCCTCCAGCCTCTTGAACACCCCTGGAGAGAGGACGAGACCTATTTTTCTAGCAAGTCCCAAACAGCACATTTGCTGGTTGTGGGATCTTGCTGTGCACAAATTGGCCGCTGCGTTTCTCACAGTACAACGGTGGCCGCGGCTGGAAAACATCTTGGGGATGTCCTGCAGATTGAGAAGCATACATGTACAGAAAGACACACACACACAACACACACACACGAACATATGGACGCACACACACATGAACATCTGGACACACACACGCACACATCCAATATGTTCATGCCAGCAGATTCAGCCAGATGTTGCGAAATCCAGATGGTCAGGGAGGAGCGCTGAAAACAACTCCTCCCCCCAACATTAGTCTACACCACGCCTTGCGTTCAATTCCCGCACTCTGCTAAGGTTCCTGATCTCCACACAAACAAGAGAGAACAGTCCAGACAGCTTCTGAGTGGGTGGGCAGGTGACTGGGCGGGCGAGTGAGTGAGAGAGAGAGCGAGATTGAGAGTGGGTGTGTGTGCGCGCGTGTCCTGGTCCCCCCCACACCGACACTATAGTTAAGAAAGCCCCACCAACACCTCTACTTTCTCAGAAGACTGAGGAAATTTGGCATGTCCGCTACGACTCTCACCAACTTTCACAGATGCCCCATAGAAAGCATTCTTTCCGGTTGTATCACAGCTTGGTCTGGGCTCCTGCTCTGCCCAAGACCGCAAGGAACTACAAAGGGTTGTGAAAGTAGCCCAATCCATCACGCAAACCAGCCTCCCATCCATTGACTCTGTCTACACTTCCCGCTGCCTCGGGGAAAAGCAGCCGGCATAATCAAGGACTCCCCACACACCCCGGACATTCTCTCTTCCACCTTCTACCGTCGGGAAATAGAGACAAAAGTCTGAGGTCACGTACCGACCGACTCAAGAACAGCTTCTTCCCTGCTGCTGTCAGACTTTTGAATGGACCTACCTCGCATTAAGTTGATCTTTCTCTACACCCCAGCTATGACTGTAACACTACATTCTGCACTCTCTCCTTTCCTTCTCTATGAACGGTATGCTTTGTCTGTATAGCGCGCAAGAAACAATACTTTTCACTATGTTAATACACATGACAATAATAAATTAAATCTATGTACTCTATGAACGGTATGCTTTGTCTGTATAGCGCGCAAGAAACAATACTTTTCACTATGTTAATACACATGACAATAATAAATTAAATCTATGTACTCTATGAACGGTATGCTTTGTCTGTATAGCGCGCAAGAAACAATACTTTTCACTATGTTAATACACATGACAATAATAAATTAAATCTATGTACTCTATGAACGGTATGCTTCGTCTGTATAGCGCGCAAGAAACAATACTTTTCACTATGTTAATACACATGACAATAATAAATTAAATCTATGTACTCTATGAACGGTATGCTTCGTCTGTATAGCGCGCAAGAAACAATACTTTTCACTGTATGTTAATACACATGACAATAATAAATTAAATCTATGTACTCTATGAACGGTATGCTTCGTCTGTATAGCGCGCAAGAAACAATACTTTTCACTGTATCCCAATGCATGACAATAATAAATCAAATCAAAGAGTGTGTGTGCACGCATCTGCGCGCGACAGCCTCCATGTGCACGTGACAATCTCCGTGTGCACTTGGGACAGTGCCCGTGTCAGCGTGTGTGTGTGTGTGTGTGTGTGAGCGAGTGTCAGTGCCTGCCTATGTGAATCTGCACGCGAGAGTGCGTGTCCTGGGCCCATATTTAGCCCTGGGCCAATGTCAGCGGCAGGGCCCAGCCAGGGTCCGGTTCACTAAGACATTGCTGTTTGTGTGGGACTGGGTGCGCCCACGTTGGTGACATTACGCCTCTGGCGGGCGGGCGGTGGAAGGGGAACGCTCTTTCAGAGGGCGGGCGCGGAGACGTAGGGACCTCCTCCAATGCCGGTCCACGATTCTATTCCAGTCGCCGGCCCTGTCGATGCCTCAGTGTTCCCAGAGGCAGTGACACACTTTCCGTGCTCCAGATTCTATCTGGGTCACCAACACAGCCGCAGGGGATGACAGCGGCTTGCGATACCGGGTAACTTAGAAGGTTCAAACAGATTGGCCAAGGCAGGGACCGAGGGCTTCATCGAGCGGGGCTGGGGTACCAATAGGTCGGCAACGGTTCAGCGGGAAACATTCCGGCCAGGGCTTTGGGCACCAAGTGGAAACCCTAAGCCGGGGGGGGGGGCACTGCCAGAGGTGGCACCTTGCAGGGTAAGTCCAACCGAGTCCCACCACTCCCCCCCCCCACCACCACCCCACCGTCCCTCAGCTGGGCGCGATAGATTAATATTGGGGGGGAAAGGCCAATGTTGATCCCTCAAGCAACAGCGCTCAAAACGGACAATTCGGGCCTTATTTTTTATTGCTTCATGGGACATGGGCGTCACTGGCCAGCCAGCATCTATTGCCCATCCCTAGTTGCCCTTCAGATGGTGGCAAGCTGCCTTCTTGAAACACTGCAGCCCGTGGGCCGCGCGTTAATACAAGCAAGTATCCCGCTCGGCCATTTCAGAGGGCAATTGAGAGTCAACTGCATTGCTGTGTGCGTGTGTGTACGCGTGCATGGTGAGGGTGAGGTGGGGAGATATGGAGTCACATGTAGGCCAGACCGGGGTAAGGACGACAGATTTCCTTCCCGAAAGGGAACCAGATGGGTTTTTCCCACAATGGGTCATCAGCAGATTCTTAATTCCAGATATTTTTTATCGAATTCAAATTCCACCATCTGCCGCGGCGGGATTCGAACCCGGGTCCCCCAGGACGTTAGCTGTGGTAGTGGAGTGAACACCGCGCCTATAGTTGTACCTTAGTTAGAGCACTGGTCTCCTTACACGATATACATACAAACTAGAAGCAGGAGGAGGCCATTCGGCCCTTCCAGCCTGCTCCACCATCCATTCTGATCCTGGCTGATCATCAAATTCAGTATCCTGATTCCCCCCCTTCCCCTCCCCATATCCCTCGATCCCTTTAGCCCCAAGAGCGATATCTAATTCCTTCTCCAAATCTCTCAACGTTTTGGCCTCAACTACTTTCTGTGGGAGTGAATTCCACACATTCACCACCCTCTGGGTGAAGAAACTTCTCCTCACCTCAGTCCTAAAAGGTTTACCCCTTATCCCCCAAACTATGACCCCCTAGTTCTGGACTCCCCCCACCATCGGGAACATTCGTTCTGAATCCACCCTGTTAGAATTTTATAAGTTTCTATGAGATTCCCTCTCACTCTTCTAAACTCCAATGAATATAATCCTCACCGACTTAGTCTCTCCTCATGTGACAGACCTGCCATCAAGGGATCTCATAGAATCACAGGTTCCCCAATACGCACACAGCCCTGTAGCCAAATGGATACAAAATTGGCTCCTTGACAGAAGCCAGAGGGTGGTTGTAGAGGGTTGTTTTTCAAACTGGAGGCCTGTGACCAGCCGTGTGCCTCAGGGATCAGTGCTGGGCCCACTGTTATTTGTCATTTATATTAATGATTTGGATGAGAATATAGGAGGCATGGTTAGTAGGTTTGCAGATGACACCGAGATTGGTGGCATAGTGGACAGTGAAGAAGGTTATCTCCGATTGCAACGGGATCTTGATCAATTGGGCCAGTGGGCTGACGAACGGCAGATGGAGTTTAATTTAGATAAATGCGGGGTGATGCATTTTGGTCGATCGAACCAGGGCAGGACTTACTCAGTTAATCGTAGGGCGTTGGGGGAGAGTTACAGAACAATGAGACCTCGGGGTACAGGTTCATAGCTCCTTGAAAGTGGAGTCACAGGTGGACAGAGTGGTGAAGAAGGCATTCGGCATGCTTGGTTTCATCGGTCAGAACATTGAATACAGGAGTTGGGACGTCTTGTTGAAGTTGTACAAGACATTGGTAAGGCCACACTTGGAATACTGTGTGCAATTCTGGTCACCCTATTATAGAAAGGATATTATTAAACTAGAGAGGGTGCAGAAGAGATTTACTAGGATGCTACTGGGATGGTTTGAGTTATAAGGAGAGGCTGGATAGACTGGGACTTTTTTCTCTGGAGCGTAGGAGGCTGAGGGGTGATCTTATAGAGGTCTATAAAATAATGAGGGGCACAGATCAGCTAGATAGTCAATATCTTTTCCCAAAGGTAGGGGAGTCTAAAACTAGAGGGTATAGGTTTAAGGTGAGAGGGGAGAGGGTCCAGAGGGGCAATGTTTTCATACAGAGGGTGGTGAGTGTCTGGAACGAGCTGCCAGGGGTAGAGTCATAGAGGTTTACAGCATGGAAACAGGCCCTTCGGCCCAACTTGTCCATGCCGCCCTTTTTTTTAAAAACCCCATGCTAATCCCAATTGCCCGCATTTGGCCCATATCCCTCTATACCCATCGTACCCATGTAACTGTCTAAATGCTTTTTAAAAGACAAAAGGTGGTAGTAGAGGTGGGTACAATTTTGTCTTTTAAAAAGCATTTAGACCGTTACATGGGTATCATAGAAATCCGACAGTGCAGAAGGAGGCCATTCGGCCCATCGAGTCTGCACCGACCACAATCCCACCCAGGCCCTACCCCCACATATTTACCCGCTATTCCCTCTAACCTACGCATCCCAGGACTCTAAGGGGCAATTTGTTTAACCTGGCCAATCAACCTAACCCGCACATCTTTGGACTGTGGGAGGAAACCGGAGCACCCGGAGGAAACCCACGCAGACACGAGGAGAATGTGCAAACTCCACACAGACAGTGACCCGAGCCGGGAATCGAACCCGGGACCCTGGAGCTGTGAAGCAGCAGTGCTAACCACTGTGCGACCGTACCGTACGATGGGTATAGAGGGATATGGGCCAAATGCGGGCAATTGGGACTAGCTTAGTGGTTAAAAAAGGGGCGGCATGGACAAGTTGGGCCAAAGGGCCTGTTTCCATGCTGTAAATCTCTCTGACCCCTAATGTCAAGGAGTATAAAAGATGACTTGTCCCTTCCCTTGTAGTTGTACCCAATTTAATAACACCACCACGAGCCATCTTCCTGGCAGTTGGTGGGCTTTTCACAATCGAATCAGAGCCATTTTCTGTTCTTGGGTTGATTTAATTTCTTTTTGTTTGACGTCGGGAGCACTCTGCACCAAGAGGCTTTCCGACAGCGCTTTGCAGAGAGGGCCCCGGAATGACTGCAGCGTCGGGGAGTTGAGCGCTGCGTGCTGTTAAACCACCTCTGGCCAGGAAACCACACAAACCGCGAACAGATCCGACCCAGCGAGCGAGAGGGAGTGAGTTTTGATCAACGCTTTTGGGACACGCCGCTATCTTGACATTTGGACCGCCTCAGCTTCCTGCGCGACACATTTAAATGTTAAACCGCTTGTCAGAGATCGATGCGTCTGCTTACAGCGGGCGAGTGCGGCGCAGTGCAGACAATTAACACTCCCCGGTCACTGGCCACCGCTCTGAGAGAGCTGGGGGACGCACTGTCTGGGGTACAGACAAAACTCGAGTCGACACTAGGCACTCATGGAGATGCACAATTGGGAGGAAAAATATATACTTTAAGGCCACGTCTGGCCTCTTTAATAAGGCGTACATTATATATACTGCACCCCAGTGTTATACAGCGACAGACCCGTCCCCACCGGTACTGTACCCCAGTGTTATACAGTGACAGACCCATCCCCACCGGTACTGTACCCCAGTGTTATAGAGACAGACCTGTCCCCACCGGTACTGTACCCCAGTGTTATACAGTGACAGACCCGTCCCCACCAGTACTGTACCCCAGTGTTATACAGCGACAGACCCGTCCCCACCGGTACTGTACCCCAGTGTTATACAGTGACAGACCCATCCCCACCGGTACTGTACCCCAGTGTTATACAGACAGACCTGTCCCCACCGGTACTGTACCCCAGTGTTATACAGTGACAGACCCGTCCCCACCAGTACTGTACCCCAGTGTCACACAGCGACAGACCCGTCCCCACCAGTACTGTACCCCAGTGTTATACAGTGACAGACCCGTCCCCACCAGTACTGTACCCCAGTGTTATACAGCGACAGACCCATCCCCACCAGTACTGTACCCCAGTGTTATACAGTGACAGACCCATCCCCACCAGTACTGTACCCCAGTGTTATACAGTGACAGACCCATCCCCACCAGTACTGTACCCCAGTGTCATACAGTGACAGACCCGTCCCCACCAGTACTGTACCCCAGTGTTATACAGCGACAGACCCGTCCCCACCAGCACTGTACCCCAGTGTTATACAGCGACAGACCCGTCCCCACCAGTACTGTACCCCAGTGTTATACAGCGACAGACCCGTCCCCACCAGTACTGTACCCCAGTGTTATACAGCGACAGACCCGTCCCCACCAGTACTGTACCCCAGTGTTATACAGTGACAGACCCGTCCCCAGCAGTACTGTACCCCAGTGTTATACAGCGACAGACCCGTCCCCAGCAGTACTGTACCCCAGTGTTATACAGCGACAGACCCGTCCCCACCAGTACTGTACCCCAGTGTTATACAGCGACAGACCCATCCCCACCAGTACTGTACCCCAGTGTTATACAGCGACAGACCCATCCCCACCAGTACTGTACCCCAGTGTTATACAGCGACAGACCCGTCCCCACCAGTACTGTACCCCAGTGTTATACAGCGACAGACCCATCCCCACCAGTACTGTACCCCAGTGTGATACAGCGACAGACCCGTCCCCACCAGTACTGTACCCCAGTGTTATACAGCGACAGACCCGTCCCCACCAGTACTGTACCCCAGTGTTATACAGCGACAGACCCGTCCCCACCAGTACTGTACCCCAGTGTTATACAGTGACAGACCCGTCCCCACCAGTACTGTACCCCAGTGTTATACAGCGACAGACCCGTCCCCACCAGTACTGTACCCCAGTGTTATACAGTGACAGACCCGTCCCCACCAGTACTGTACCCCAGTGTTATACAGCGACAGACCCGTCCCCAGCAGTACTGTACCCCAGTGTTATACAGCGACAGACCCGTCCCCACCAGTACTGTACCCCAGTGTTATACAGCGACAGACCCGTCCCCACCAGTACTGTACCCCAGTGTTATACAGTGACAGACCCGTCCCCACCAGTACTGTACCCCAGTGTTATACAGCGACAGACCCGTCCCCACCAGTACTGTACCCCAGTGTTATACAGCGACAGACCCGTCCCCACCAGTACTGTACCCCAGTGTTATACAGCGACAGACCCGTCCCCACCAGTACTGTACCCCAGTGTTATACAGTGACAGACCCGTCCCCAGCAGTACTGTACCCCAGTGTTATACAGCGACAGACCCGTCCCCACCAGTACTGTACCCCAGTGTTATACAGTGACAGACCCGTCCCCACCAGTACTGTACCCCCGTGTCACACAGCGACAGACCCGTCCCCACCAGTACTGTACCCCAGTGTTATACAGCGACAGACCCGTCCCCACCAGTACTGTACCCCAGTGTTACACAGTGACAGACCCGTCCCCACCAGTACTGTACCTCAGTGTTATACAGTGACAGACCCGTCCCCACCAGTACTGTACCCAGTGTTATACAGCAACAGACCCGTCCCCCACCAGTACTGTACCCGTGTTATACAGTGACAGACCCGTCCCCACCAGTACCGTACCCCGGTGTTATAC